>NC_067168.1:9229538-9432038 GCF_903995435.1 Acomys russatus | reverse complement strand
GCTGAAAATGTAGGAAAATAAGAATAACAGTATTATTCAGCATGGCTCTTCTATAAGTTAATTTTAAATAGAAAAACATATGAAAAAATGAAAAGAATCTGACCAGTATTCTGAAAACATGGGAGAGGGTATTTATGCATGTCTGTGATCCTATTAACAATTTCTCTCCCAGCTTACCTTTTGTTGTTGCAGTGAAACATTGTACAAACCAACTTGAGAGTCAATCTTAGAGGGAACACAGAACAACAACTCAAGCTGGAACCTGGATATAAGAGCTGAATCAGAGAACCTGAGACTCAAGTAGAGAGGTTGGTTTTTTTTAATGTGTTAATTGGAGGCAGACAGCCTACAATGAGTTGATTTCTACCTTTTGACCTGGTGTGGTTTTTTTGTTTGTTTGTTTGTTTGCTTGCTTGTTTTGTTTGTTTGCTTGTTTGTTTGTTTGTAATGGCCTCCATCTCTTGGGGGGAAAAAAGCTTCTTTGATGAGGGATGAGAGTTATACTTATTTCTGGCTATAAAGTTTTATTTAAGAATGCAGTTACAGATTATGTTGGTTTAGAAAAATGAAAGAAGTAGATCTTGCTCTAGGTGCAAGGCCTCACAAACCACAGATAAGGGCTAAATTTACAATGCCAGGAATGAATTCCCTCCTATTAAGTGGGCCTTAATTCCAAATAGGTGGCTTTGGTTACCTCAAGGATGTAAGTGCCACTTCTGCACTTTGCAGAATATGTTGCCATAGTGGTCATTGTTGTAGTTGCTTAGTACTACAGCTGGCTGGGATGTCTGGTTGCTTTACTCTTTTTGAATACTTGGCTGTTATTTGCATGGCTCTTTCTGAAGCTATGAGGTCTAGTCTTCAATAAGAAGGACTAGCTTCTAAGTATGATCCAGGATGACTCTTCAAAATTATGTGTCCAATATGTGTGGTACCTTCAGCAATAGAGTCTTGTCTCCTATTCTAAGAGACACCAAGGGCCATACAAATAGCCTGTATTGTTTCATGGGGTCTCTTGGACTTCCCTGACCAACAACTTGAAAGGTTTCCCATGGCTGGTTCTGGAGGTTTTGATAAGCAATGTGAGGTTTTTCAGTGGACATTGTCACCACCAATTTATATAATTCCAATTAATACATATATACATACATATGCTTACATATTAAGTATCATTTTAAGTCCCCAATAAATTAATATAAACCCTATGAATAATATAAACCAACATCCCTAGTTTATTTATTCCTCCTCTTTCCTTCTACTTCATGTTGCCCACTCTGCTCCCTTCCCTGACAAATCTCTCTCACCTATTTAACTGTGTCCTACAATTGCCCCCTTTTTACTCCAGGTTTACATTTCCCCAGGAATAGTAACACACAAGATTCAGACTTGTGAAGAGTTTTCTAACATCATTTGGTAAAGGAAAGATGCAGGTGTGAGTCCTTTCTAATGATCACATGAGCATACTCAAATCAGAATAAAAGCATACAATTTCATAAATTTCTAAAGATTTTTTAAAAATTAACTACTCCATATAGAAGGCAATTTGGTCAGAGCCACAACTACGATTGTTGCTCTATTTTTACACAATACTCCATATCTGTTAAGACAGTCTGCTACTGCAGTTGTTGGTGATCATCTGTGTACTTACAGGTTTTCTCAGTGTAATTGTCTGAAGAGGAGAAGACAATAGAGGCTGGTTAAATAAATCATACCCATCCAAACAATGGGCTAGGATGGCCTAATGTGTGCCAACAGTAGGACACTGACTGAGTATACATGTGGCTCTGGGTTCGATTCTGCATCACAAGCAAGTACAACAACCAAAGCTCCTAAATTTGTTCATATATTAAAATGAATGCTTTTCTGTCTATATTGCTTTTATATTTAGCTTTTGAACTATATCAGTGTGAAAGTTCTGTTTAAATTTTGAAAGAAAAATTTAAAATTTATTCAGAAACGTATAAACTATAGACAAAATAGCTAAAAGTTGTCCTCTCCAGTTAAGTATTAAAAATAATTATCACAATGTTGATGTGTATCAATACTAGAAGCATTGATACAGGGTACATATCCATGTGTTCAAAATGTGGTATTTTGGAAGAAGGATGATGTGTCATGAATGAGCAACCTCAATCCAGTGGTCTCTCTTTGCAAAGCCCTGTCTACTAGTGGACACAGCTTCTTGTTCTCCCTCTGAAACAGATTGTCAAAGTAAGTTTTTTCTTGATACTAAGAAATGATATTTCTTCCAAGCTGTAATTCTATAGTGTTTTCAGGCAAGGAAAGCAAGCCCTTTTAGGACCATCCTCCTATCCCATAAGCCCCACAGAAAGAGGTACAGCTGCTCTTGGAGACAAACTCTCCTGCTCTGTAGGAGGGCAAGCCTCTCAGTTAACCCTAAGAGATGGATTAGAGACATGCAGGGAGATTAGAATATAGATCACAGGGACAAACTCACTCACATGTTGTACTCAGCTTCTTTCTTGTGAACCCACCAAGGATGCTTTAAGCCAAGCTTCCAAGTGAGCCAAGCATCATGAAGATGCTTCCCACACACTGCTTCGCCATGTAGAGAGAGCTCCTTCAGGGCTGCAGTCTGCATGCTTTTGTGCACATCTTGAAGTCCCATCCTAGCCACAGTAAGTCACCCATGAAAATATTGGTTGAGGACATCTCTGTCACAATGCAGTGTCATTACTGGGAATTTAGCTTTAAGCACAGTGATGGAAACATAAACCTACATGATGCACACCTGCACCCACTTGGCAAAATCAGTTGACCTCACCTATCTAAAGCCTCACAGAACAGCATCTGCTTTTTACCTCACACTAAGTTAAGAAAAAATATTACATTGATAATACTAAGTGTTCCTTTTCATAAATATAGAGCATCTTTCTATTTGTTTGTCTTTGTCATGCATCTATTTTTATCTTTATTGAGATATATTATGTGACAATGTCCTTCAAGATAAAACATTCTGTCCTTCCGGGAAGGTCCTTAAATTCAGGAAGTCAACAAGTCAAAACTTCAAAAAGTTTCTAAAACAGATCAGATTCACTTAAGCTTCTAGTGAGTCTGTATGTACATACATATGCAATAAGCATTGCTGAGAGACACTCTTAGACTAGCTGAGCTGCCAGAAAGAAGCTCAGACCAGCTGATCTGGAACACTTGAATTGCCTAAAAGTTTTAGAGCAATTGAGTAGCCTGGAAAGGACAGGACAGTTTCCAGGCTGCTGAGCAGCCTGCAGGTTGTACACTTCCAGGTTTCTAGGCTACATGAGCTGGCAATCATTCTTGGATGGATTTTGGTGGTTTTTATTCTTTGGTCTTTCATCAGTTCCCTATTTGATGCATTATTTGTTCACATCTGCCCTAGATTAGAATACACACAAGCTATGATTTATATTCCGTATAGACCATTGACATAGAATGTATAATTAATGTATTAGTATATTTACAAAATTGTAAAAATGCCAAGATGCCACAATCTAATTGTTAAATATTTTAATTATGTCAATAGAAACATTAACCACATTAATAATCACTTTATTTTTTTCTATACATAGATTCTGTAGGCATCCTCTAAAATCTACACTATATATATATATATATGTGTATGTGAATCAGATTAAGAAATTATATAATATGCTATATATTATGATAACCTTCCTTCTCATTGTTTTATTTTAGTCTTTTAACTCAATAATACCTAATTATATGGCTAGGTCATTGATTGTTTATTCACTTGCTGGTTGCTAGAAAGTATTTGAATGTTTGGGCTACTAACTGATTTTAGCAGAGGCACTTGATTTCTTTTGTACTTGCTGTACACCTGATCTGTATTTTCTTAGTCTTGTAGTCTGAATATACACGCACATTTGAATCAAAAGTATATTTTGATATTATTAAGCAGCATAGGCTTTTTTTTTTTTTGAGATAGGGTCTCTCTGTGTAGCCTTGGCCATCCTGGACTCACTTTGTAGACCAGGCTGGCCTCGAACTCACAATGATCCGCCTGCCTCTGCCTCCCGGGTGCTGGGATTAAAGGCGTGCGCCACCACGCCCGGCTAAGCAGCATAGGCTTATAACTTGTTCTTTAACCCAATCGATCCTTTTATTGGATTATTTTAGAAATTTGCTTTCAATATTATTAATATAATTATTGTCATTTTGAGTTTTGGTTTTGTGTGTGTGTGTGTGTGTGTGTGTGTGTGTGTGTGTGTGTGTGTGTGTGTGTGTAAGAAATAGACAGAGAGGGAGAGAGGGGGGGGAGAATGTGTAAATTCAGAGGAGAACAGGAGAACAGGCAGAATCTCTCTCACTGACCTGGAACTCACCAAGTATGCCTGACTGTGGGATGCTCTAGTGATACTTCTATGTCTGCCTCTGCCTTCCCCAGCAGTGAGAACCTGAACCTGCACATTCAACTTTTATAAAGTGGGTTCTGTGGCTCTGTCTCAGGCCTTTGTGCTCATAAAGCAAGCCATTGCTAGCTGAATTTTCTAACAAGCCCAGTTATTATGTTTTTGTTTGCTTCTTTAATTCTCCTCTGCTGTCTTCTTTACCATTTTACAAATACCTTCTAAAAATGTTTTACCCTAAGTAAAGTTCAGTTTTGTAGTGATTTTTAACTATATGCAACATTATCTTGTACCTATATTTAATGGTGATTCTTTCACTCACAGTAAAGATCTCAACTTGTCAATATCTACATGAGATCAAAATAACAATTCCCAAGAGGCAAAAGTTTCTCTGATTTTGTTGTATTCCCCATTGACAATTGTATTATTATTACAGATGTACAGATCCTGCAAAGCCATTGGCATATTTTTATATTGTATCTATTATAGAAGTTGAAACTTGAGAGAGAAGCATTTGTACATTACAGTTTGTAGTCACCTTCATCGTTTCATACTAATTATTTTTCAATTATTCTTGCATACTTGAGCATTATTTATCTTTTGCTAATAAAAATGTTGTGCTTATTCACCTCTTTTCTGCCATTATTGTAGGATGATGTTTCCATATGCTATTGCCACAAAACACAAGGAAAGGAAAAAAATAGGCAACATTTTGCTTCACTAGTTTTCTGTGAATTAACTTTACCTGTTCACTTTATTGCAGATATAAATTACTCTCTGGAATCACTTCCTTTCTGATGGAAAAGCAAGTTTTCTTGCAATAAATTCTCAATTTTTATGCAATCTGAACATAGCTGTTGCTTTCATTTTTGAAGATAGCATTGCTGTATGTAAGACTTTGTGTTGCCAACTTTTGCTTTTAGCCTTTTTAATGTGTCGATCTACTTCCTCCGTGCCTCTTGTGGGGGAGAGGAGCTGCTTATCAAGGTATATGTAATGTAAGTACAGTTAGCGACAAGTGATCCATTCCATGAGATTATTGGCGCAGTGCTACTGAGTGAGGACGTGAGTGAGTGAACGCTCTAACTCGGCTTGCTATCTGTTGATTTTTAAATCACTCATTTTGGAGGTCACACAGCTGAGTACCTTGCTGCTGGTCGGCCCCTGGCTCTGAGGAGCACGCTCTTCATTGAGGGCATGTAACAGTTCAAACTGCTCTGTAAAGAGCTGTTTCCCAGCAACTACGATCTTTCAGCTACCTCTTGACTCTTCTAGGAGAAGGTCATGTTCCTCTATGTCCACAGGCTCAGCCTTTGCCCTGGCTTCCTTGTTCTCTGAAGAACATATCCCTTTTGTATCCTAATAACGAACTTCTGAAATTTATATTTCCTGGGGAAAGGAGTTCAGATGATCTAAGTCCTGAGAGTTTGTAATCAGTAAATTCTCACTCTATTAACAGAGCCCAACATTTCTGGCCAGTGGATAACTGAAGCTTTGGCATCAGAAGCAGCCCAACCCAAACTCCTAACTGCCCTGGACTTTGTAACTCTGCTGGTACCTACTTTTTTTTTTTTTTTTTTTTAAGGTTTATTTATTTATTATGTATACAGTATTCTGCCTGTATGTATGCTTGCAGGCCAGAAGGGGGCACCAGATCTCATTATAGATGGTTGTGAGCCACCATGTGGTTGCTGGGAATTGAACTCATGACCTCTGGAAGAGCAGCCAGTGCTCTTAACCTCTGAGCTTTCTCTCTAGTCCCCTACCTTTCTGATATTCCTTCCAATAGTTCCCTATGTGAGCATTGCATCGGCAACCTTAAGGAAGATGGTCTTTGTTCGTGACAGCATCTATCTTTTAGTTTCCTAGCTTTCTAAACAAATAGTTTTTTAATACCAATTTGTCCTTTAAGTCACTGGCCTTCTTGAGCTGTAACCAATGAACTATTGTTCACCCGTGCTGTTTTGCTAGTGTATGTGACTAAATATTTAGTATTAAAATATAAAGAAATGGGCATTAAACTCCCCCACTACTGAAACGATGACATTGTAAAAATAAAAGTGCACATTCTCACATTTCTGTAAAATTCCAGTATTTAAACTTCCTTTATATTTTGTTCTTCAGAATGCAAAAATCTCTCATTATACAATAGCGAAGTTTGTGTTCCCTTCTTCCTAACAGTTCAATGCACTGTCGAGCCACCTCAAGTGCCATATCTTGATCATTATATTTTACTACTCCAAGTCTGTTTTTCTTTACATCATTTTGAGCCCAATTTTGACTTTGTCTGTGATGTGATATGCTCATCATAGATGGCTTCATTAGCTGCAATATGGTTTCCCCTGGCTCTTTGGATACATTTGTGCTAGCTGCTTTTGAAGCCTTCAAGTACTAAGTTCACTCTGTGAATCCCTTAATGATGGTTTCTATTGTCTTTCTTTTTGCATTTAGTATATTAGTCACACTGCCCTAGGTCTTTGCATATATCACAATGTTTTGTTGAAAAATAAAATATACCATGTAAGTGTTGAGTATTCCTGTCCACCTCCTCATGGTTAGTCGTTTTTCTATTTGATTTTTTGTTTTGTGATTTAGCTGTACTATTCACTTATGTTGATGTCTCCTGAGGTGTGCAGCTTCTGAGCTTCTCCTCAGAAGACAACTCTGGAAATTCGCAGACTCTTTCTGAGATGACTGTGGTTTGACTAGTGTTCTTTCTTTTACGTTTCTGTCAGCTCAACCACAATAGATATAATGTCCAGCTATTACTATCCACTAATTGTGAACTGATTGTTCTATTCTTTGCTATAACACCAAAGCCTGAAGTGTTTCACAGTGTGGGTTGATTAAAGTCAGGCTCTTAAGTCCTGGTGATTTGTTAGCATAAGAATTCTTCAACCTAGGGGGCCCCTGTTTCTAATTTTCAGAGTTATTTTCTTGTTAATCTACATTGTCAGGAGTAAATATTATACACTTGCTTGCTTTCTATTATCTGTCCACCACACTCATACTGTTTTATACAATGACCTTCCACTTGGTCCTTTCAGACTTTCAGAGCTTTAAATTCTTGCCATCAGCCTCCTCTCCAGCAAAGTCTGCTCCAGGTGCACTACATATGCAGACAAAGACAATGGCCCACTCCTTACTGTGACACTCTGGTGTTCTTAAGTGGCTAGTTTCATAAAGTTTGTATTGAATTTTTGTTTCTCAGAAAAAGTTTCTCTGTATTTATTCACAGCCATTCCATATAATGATCTCTACATATTTATTTTGCTTTTGTTATTTTGAAATATATCTCACATATCAAAGATATCATCCTTGTAAAGTGTACCTCAAAATAAATTTAGGTATGGTTGCAAAATTCTGCAACCATAAAGGTTGTAAAAGTATTAAAACATTCCATCATTTCAGAAACTCCACTGATGTTAATGGTTGTCCACACTTATATATGCACTTTTATATTGTAAGGACAAATCTAATGCCATGTTCTATACCTAATATATATTCTGCAACTAATGCCTTGGTCTGTGAATGTTCTGTGAGAACTTGTCCTCCAGGTGACCTCACTTCTTTCTGCATTCTGGGAATGACCACATACTGCCATAAACTAGACCTGCCAGCAGCCTCCAGAAACTCCGCTGGAGCGATTAGATACAATTAACTCCCAAAGATTCTCTGTGATAAAACAACTTCCCGTGAGATTCAGCCTCCTGGACCCAACCTACCTAAAGGCCCACACCCTATGCTTATGTTTTCTACCTTATAAACTCATTACCCTTGAATCTTCGGTGTCACTCTCCTATCCTGCTGTGTCAGGAAGGATTGTGACCCGAAGCATGAGCCTCTACTGCAGGACCCTGTGTATGTTGCATTGGTGTCAAGTTCTGGTGGTCTATTTTAGGGGTCTCATGATCTGGGCAATCTCAGTATTACAATATAATCATATAATATGTAATTATGCTATATGTTATCTATGTAGCATATATTACACATTATATATTCAGATTATGTTTTCATGTAACATAAGAAACTTCTGTGAGGTGGATTGTTATGAGGTAAGTCCACCAAAGAGCACCACATGGGCACTCTTAAAGCCAACCAGAAAACCTTTATTGCTGGACAGTGGTCACAGGGGGAACTTACCCAAATCATACAGCCCAGAGCCCTACAGCCCTTCGTCTTTTGTGCACACTCAGGAAAACCACATCTTGCTTGTCACACTACAGTCAGCAGTAAGCAGAACCACAGGAACTAAAAAGCGAGGATAGTACAACTAGGGACTTTCTAGGAATTATGGAGGAGATCTTTGATGGATTACGTGTTTATTCCATTTTAGCCATTGTCGAGGCCCATGTTCTGGCTTTAAGGTCAGAATGGTATCTGCAATATGGCATCAGTGAGTGACACTGAGTCCTGGAGGGCCTGATACAGGATCTCTGTTAACATGCTGTCCAAGTTCACCAGTATTATAAGAAATAACGATGCTTCATTATGTTTGAGTGATATTACGTTGCACAGATATATGTATGTAAAGATTATGTTTTCATTAGTTCATGGACATGTACAAATTTTCCAATCCATGATTATTATGAATGATTACTTTATAAATACATATTCACAAGTATTTGTATATGGTCATATGTTCAACTTTCTATTGTTAGCATTATTCAGGTTTTTCTTGCGCCACCTTAGTCTACCTGATGGCTCCATTTTCTCCAAATCCATTCCAACACTTGTTATTTTCTCTCAGTTTTGACAGCATACTGATAGGTTTGAAGTGCTTTGTCACTGTGGGTTTTGGGTTGAATGATTAATGATATTGAGCATCTTGTAAAGTTTGTATTGAAATCCCTGCCTATTCTTACCATGTTTTATATTTTTATCTTGCTGAATTCTGAAAATTCTTCATACTGCGGAAACTAGACAATGGCTAGCGTTATACAGAAAAGATACTCTGCCATGCCATAAGGACACTTGTTCAATTATGTTCACAGCAGCTTTATTAGTAATAACCAGAAACTGGCAACAACCTAGATGTCCCTCAGCTAAAGAGTGTATAAATAAATTGTGGTGCATTTACACAATGGAATACTACTCAGCTGTTAAAAACAAAGACATTATGCAGTTTGCAGGCAAATTAATAGAACCAGAAAAGATCATCCTAAGTGAGGTAACTCAGAACCAGAAAGACATGCATGCTGTATACTCACTTCTAAGTGGATATTATCCATAAAGTACAGGATAATCATGTTAAAATCCACAGACCCAAAGAAGCCAAGGAGGACCTAAGAGAGGATGCTTAAATCTCACTCAAAAGGGGAAATAAAATATGAAGTAGATGGAAGGAGGGAATTAGGTGGGAAGGGAGGTAGAAAGGGTAATGGGAGTAGAGATTATGTGGGTGGGGGGAAAGAAAAAGAGCAGAGAACAGAAATTGGTAGGGGGCATCTCTGGGACAAGGGAGGACCCCAGGAGTCTATGGGGGTGACTCTAGCTGAGACTCCTAGCCCCAGGTGATGTAGAGCCTGAAGCAACCATTTCAGTAGCCACATGAAACTTCCAATGCGGGAAGAAGACACCAATCTGCCCACAAAACCTTCAAGCCAAAATGTATCTCACCTGTAAGAAATGTAGAGAGAAAGATGGAGCAGAGATTAAGGGAATAGCAAACCACTGACTTGCCTAACTTGAGTCTCACCCTACAGGTGAAGGCAACCTCTGACACTATTAATGATACTCTGCTATGCTGGCAGACAGGAGCCAAGAATAACTGTCTGCTGAGAGGCTTTCATCCAGCAACTGATGGAAAGAGATGCAGAGATAGGCTCAGCTCATAGAGTTTTTTGGAAGCCTGAAAGGAAAGATTGAGGGAACCTGATGGGTCAAAGACACCACAAGAACACCTACAGAGTCAACTATCCTGGAGCCATATGGGCTCACAGAGAGTGAACCACCAATCAAAGAGCATGCATGGGCTGCACCTAGGCCCCCTACATATATGGAGCAGATGTGAAGCTTGGTTATCATGTGAGTTCCATAATAATGGGAGTAGAGGCTGCCTGTAACTCTGTTACCTTCTTTTGGATCCCTTTCCTCTAACTGTTCTGCCTTGTGTGGCTTCAGTGAGAGAAGATGAGCTTAGCCTTGCTGCACCTGGAGGTGCCAGGGTGGGTTGATAGGCCTTGAGACCATCCCATTCTCTGAGAAGGAGACTGGAGGGGTTGTGAGAGTGGGACTGGGAAGACAGGAGGGAGGAGCTTGGCAACAGACTGTAAAGTGATTAAATAAATAAATGGAGGGGGGTTAAGAATTCATTGTCAATATTCTTGCTTCTTTTCTTCTAGGAATTGTGTAATTTTAGTTGAAATGTTAAGGCTCCCTCTAATAATATATCTTGAATTAACTTTTGGTTATGGAATGAGGTATGGCCACTGAAGTTTCTGCTTGGCTAATATATTGGTCAGCTAATACAGGTTTCCCAAAGTGTCTTCTAGTGTTTGTTGAGAATGTTACAGTACTGCCTCCATCTACATTTCCCTTTATATCTCATTTACATAAGCTTTCAATGGAAACTAAAGTGAAATCTCAGTTCTTTCTCAGTTCTTTCCAGAGCAACCACATAACTAATATCATACAGAGAGCTTTGTACCTATGTGTGCCATTCTAGGATCCATGGCAGGCCATATCTCTTTCAGTACCCATGTAAATATATTGTGGTCAAATTGTTTTCTCTTTAAAGTCTTAATAGTTATTACTGCCCTATAGCATTATCTATAGTGTGAAACAACTATAATATTAAATTATTGACACTGGTTATTGTTATTATTATTAATTATTATTATTTACTTTTACTGATTTGTTGACACTAATAATCATGTGAAATAAGTATAGTCTCCTGGTGACTCCAAAGGAATCAAAGGCTTTTCAGTGATGTATTTCTAAAGGGCTTCCTAGATCTCAGTGTCATCTATTTCTTCTAGTTCCTATCAGACTCTTTGTTGACTGTTAACAAAACCATAGGCTACTAGTTTTCAAAGCAATTGAAACTGAAGGCAGTAAGAAGGCTGTTAAAATACCATGAAACTCAATACCCAGCTATATCACTCCTTGGCATATACCCATACGATGCTCCACCATACAACAAGGACATTTGCTCACCTATGTTCATAGAAGCTTTATTCATAATAGCTAGAATCTGGAACAATCTACATGCCCCTCAGTCTAAGAATAGATAAAGAAACTGTGCTACATTTACATGATGGATTACTACTTTGAGAGGCTCCACCCAACAGCACTCAAAACAGATGCTGAGACTCATGGATACATTTGGGAGATGTGTAGGGAGTCTTGAGGAAAAGTGGAGAAAGGAGAAAAGGACCTGGAGGTGACAGGAGCTTCACAAGACCAACAGAGCCAACTGACCAGGGCCCAGAGTAGCCTACTGAGACTGAAGCACCAAGCAAGGACTTTTCATGGACTGCATCTAAGCTTTCTACAAAGATGTAGCCAACAGGTAGCTCAGACTTCATGTGGGTCCTCTACTGAGGGGAATGGGATCTCTCCGTGCCATGGATTCTCTTGCCAGCTGTTCGATTCCCTAGATTTCTCTAAGTCTATTCATTACTAAAATTTTGAAAAATAAATTTGACTAATTTTTCCCTATCTTCTTCTGCTTTTATGAAAGAGATAATGTTTTGAGCACCCTACTATGATATCACTATCATGAACTTAACTTTAATGTTCTACTCAGAACATTTTGCTGCTCTTATCACTAAGAAAATATTCACAAGGAACATTCTGTCCCACCACCTAGGGCAACCTTTCTTTTTTTTTTTTTTTTTTTTTTTTTTTTTTGAGACAGGGTTTTCTCTGTGTAGCCTTGGCCATCCTGGACTCACTTTGTAGACCAGGCTGGCCTCGAACTCACAGTGATCTGCCTGCCTCTGCCTCCCGAGTGCTGGGAGTAAAGGCGTGCGCCACCACGCCCGGCTAGGGCAATCTTTCTTAAACACAAGGTGTTTTATTCATTCTCTGAACTCTTGTATAAATTGTCATCTTTGTAACGAATCTTAACAAAGTGACACATCTTCCAGAAACTGCTGTAATTTTACATAAATGGAATATTACTAGTCAGCACATCACATGTGTGTTTACTTTTCTTTCTCCTAAAAGTATTAGAAAGACAAATTGTACCTGATATTTATTTGTATCTATACATGCCTAGAAACTGGCCAGATATACAAAATTAATTCAATAAGATATTGACATAAATCAAAGTTCCAAACTTAATTGTAGATATTATTATCAAATTTGAGATTATAACATGTGGTCTACAGCTGGGTAGTTTTAGATGAAAAAGTTATCACTACACTGGCCTACTACTCAGTTTTTTCAGATACTTTTTATCACATTCATGAGGATCAAGCTTAGTTATTCACAATAATTTGAGTATTTACAATGCCCCAAACCTCAATTGTCAACTGACTTACAGATACTATGTTAATAACATGACAATCAGTGTCTTTATATTCTACTAAGTAGAGGGCCAATGCTGTATTTGGTGATAAGTCTTCATTGTAAAACTGCTTTGATTTTCTTAACACGTGCTATACTTTGAGGAATTTACAATGACAAAAATCTTTTATGAAATACAAATTCCGTGAAGAGGAATGAAGAAATTATTCTAAGAGTAGTAATAGCCTTTCATTACGGAACCATAAAAAATCCATACAGCACTGCATGCACGTGTGAACACATACACACACACACACACACACTTCACTCAGATATACCACTTACATTTCTGGGAAAGCTGAAGCTTCTGCATCACTGATTTTTAAAATATTCATGGCATAACAGCTGTGCCTTTTCTAGTGGAAGCACTCAGAATGAGAGCGAGTATATATAACTTAACAACACATCTTTCTGTTTTTCTTTAAATACATGTTTGGATTTTGTTAAAAGGTGATAGAATTAGTTGAGTTCTCTTTCCCTTCTTCATTTTCTCTCTTCCTACTCTGTAAGTCAGCAGATACATAAGACATGTTTAACAGAAATGAAAGGTGACTCCAAGTAGGCAACTCATCTGTGCCATTGCACCAGATTAAAATTATATACTTCCTCTGGCTGTGCTCCTCCTTGTAAGGGATACCATTCCCCCATACAAAGAGCCAACTCCCCCTCTCCTGTGAGAGAAAGTCAGTCAGGGCTGGAGAAATGGCTCATCTATTAAAATCTAGGCTCATACCCAAAAGTATAAGTGATAAGGCATAATATATCTGGCACAATCAAGTGGCTTTTCATTTTTTTTCCTCCTCAGATAAGCTCTCCACAGCATGAAAAAAAAAAAAGAAAGAAAGAAAGAAAGAAAGAAAGAAAGAAAGAAAGAAAGAAAGAAAGAAAGAAAAAGAACTTTGGGGATAATAGGTAGGAATAATGACAAGAAATGACTTCCACAGCAAATTGTCCAAACATCTGTTAGTTCCCCAAAATCATCAGATTTTAAGTCTATGCTTAAAGGCAGTGCACTCCCAATGAATTGTTAAACTTGTGTGATGGGTATCAACTGAAATCAACATCCTAAGGCTGTGCAGAGATAATCAGCCTCAACCAAGACATGATAGTGGGTTAATAATGGAAACTTTCATATTGGAAAACTAATGAAAAATCTTTATCAATGTCTACGCATTTCTCTTGCATAAGAATATTTTTTACTTTCTACATTTCAAGCACTGAGAGAAAATTCTCACCAAATATTGAAAGCAAATTAAAATGTACTGTCTTAATAGAAATACAATAGGAAAAAAAAAAACCAAATCAGTGTTTTCTAACCAGTTCTCGGCAAGGCAGCTGGTTTCTGCTCTCATGCCTTTCCTTGTTGAGAACTTGCCAATTGCCTTAGATGTTCAACCAAAACAGAGAACAGTGTTACACATTTTCCACCCCCTAACACTTCTGAAGAACTTTTTAACCGCACCTTCAGATCCTCAGTATTGGCTTTGATGCTATTCAGTTTCCCCCCTGATTGCTTGAGATCTGCCATGTTTTTAATGCAGATAATATTAAGGCATTTCCAAAGGAGAGAATTAGCGTGCCACTGTTTTACTATTAGCTCCCTTAAAGTTCCAGGCCATGTGCAGTGTTGCTAGTGTTCTGTCAACTTTTTGTGTATTCCATCTCCCCCACCATCTGCCCCCCTCCTCCAAACTGCATGGAAATTGAGGCTGAGTGAGTCTTGTTGCAGTTCTCCCTCAGCTACTACTGTCCAGATATGATGATATCTGTATAGAAGGAAGGTGCCAGTGGATGCTCAAGTACAAATGTCGGCATTTCATATGGGTGGTACTTCTCCACTGTCCTTAGATAAGATGCTAACTTTTCTCTGATATGTGGCTTCTAATTATCACAAGTTCTTGAAAGTCTTTGTTAGATGCTGTGATGCAGCTCATGTTCCTATCTTTCCTATAGTATGAATAATAAATTTAACTTGACTTTATTTTCATTTTAGGAGTGTATGATGAGCCAGGAACTGTGGCAGACTCCTGTAAACTCAGTCCTACAAGATCATTAGACAAGAGTGTTGCTGAGTCCCAGGCCAGCCAGGGATATATAGCAAAACAAAGAAAAAAAGAAGAGGAGATCAAGGAAGCAGAAAGGAAGGGAGGGAGCGAGAGAGGATGGGAGGTAAGGAGGGAGGGAGGGAGAGAGGGAGGGAGGGAGGGAGGGAGGGAGGGAGGTAAGCACAACCTCACTGCAGACTTCTGGTTCTTTTCCTCTTCAAATCTTTCCATCCTCTCCTCCAGGATGCTTTTTGAACTTTGGGTATGTGCCTTAGACTATAGAGACAACAACTGGGGCTGGGCACCCATAATCAGCTCTCCTCCGCATTTTGACTAGTTGTGACTTTCTCGAACGATCTCTTTTGCAAAGCTAAAATTTCATGAAGGTGAGAGCTACACTTATCTTTGATATAAGGATAAGTGTTTAGAATGAAGTTACAAATTTGACTGGTTTAGGAAAATGGCAGTAAAAGTTTCTTCCTGTTGAATGCTTCTTGATTTCTCTTAGACAGCTTGTGGTTACCCCAATGTGTAAGTGTCCGTCTTGCACCTTTATGATATATCTGGCAGTGCTGGTCATTGCTGTGGTTCGTGAACATCACCACTGAGGAACTATTTTGATTATCTTTCTCTCTTAGTAGCTCACATATCAATGTGCAATCCTATGAGAACTAGTACACAAGGATAAAGCTTCCGGGTTGAGACAACTTGACTCCTCAAAGTTCTTTGTTCAAATTGTGTGGTGCCTTCAGCAATAAGAACCTGACTTTAAGTCTAGAAAACCACCAAAGGAAATGGCAGTAACCTATAATGCTTTTGGGTTCTCTTGTATTCCCCTGACCAACAAATCAAAAAGATTTTTCTCATGCCTGATACTGGATCTTGGAGAGAAGCATGAAATCTCAGCAATATAATAGACTAAGCAAGACCTAAACAATGAAAAAACATGCTTTTTTAAAATTAACATATTCTTGTTACATCTCAATGGTTATCCCATCCCTTGTATCCTCCCATTCGTCCTTCCCTCCCATTTTGCCCTTATTCCCCTCCCCTATGACTGTTCCTGAGGGGGATTACCTCCCCCTGTATATGTTCATAGGGTGTCAAGTCTCTTCTTGGTAACCTCCTGTCCTTCCTCTGAGTGCCACCAGGTCTCCCCCTCCAGGGGACATGGTCAAATGTGAGGCACCAGAGTACATGAGAAAATCATATCCCACTCTCCACTCAACTGTGGAGAATGTTCTGACCATTGGCTAGATCTGGGTAGGTGTTTAAAGTTTACCACCTGTATTGTCCTTGGCTGGTGCCTTAGTTTGAGCGGGACCCTTGGGCCCAAATCTGCCTATCATAATGTTCTCCTTGTAGGTTTCTAGGACCCTCTGGATCCTTCTACTTTGCTATTCTCCCATGCTTCTCTCATTTAGAGTCCCAATAGGATGTCCTCCCCTCTGTCCCAGTTTCCTGGTAAGTGAAGGCTTTTGTGGGACATGCCCCTTGGGCTAGTATGCAGATATAAGTGAGTATATACCATTTGACTCTTTCTGCTTCTGGGTTAACTCACTCATTACGATCATTTCCAGCTCAATCCACTTATCCACAAATTTCAGGAATTCCTTGTTTTTAATAGCTGAGTAGTATTCCATAGTGTATATGTACCACAGTTTCTTTATCCATTCTTCTGCTGATGGACACTTAGGCTGTTTCCATGTTCTGGCTATTATGAATAAGGCTGCTATGAACATGATTGAGCAACTTTTCTTGTTGTGTGCTGGAGCATCTTATGGGTATATTCCAAGGAGTGGAATAGCTGGGTCTTGAGGAAGCCCTATTCCCATTTTTCTGAGATAGCACCAGATAGATTTCCAAAGTGGCTGTACTAGTTTGCATTCCCACCAGCAATGAAGGAGTGTTCCTCTCTCCCCACATCCTCACCAGCATGTGGTGTCACTTGAATTTTTGATCTTAGCCATTCTGATGGGTGTAAGATGGAATCTCAAGAGTTGTTTTGATTTGCATTTCCCTGATGACTAAGGAGGTTGAGCATTTCTTTAAGTGTTTCTCAACCATTTGATATTCCTATGTTGAGAATTCTCTGTTTAGTGCCAAGCCCCATTTCTAAATTGGGTTATTTGGTTTGGTGGTGTTTAATTTCCTGAGTTCTTTATATGTTTTGGATATTAGACCTTTGTCAGATGTAGGGTTGGTGAAGATCTTTTCCCAGTCAGTAGGCTGTCACTTTGTTCTCTTGACAGTGTCTCCTGCCTTACAGAAGCTTCTCAGCCTCCTGAGGTCCCATTTATTAATGGTTGACATTAAGGCCTGGGCCATTGGTGTTCTGTTCAGGAAGTTGTCTCCTGTGCCAATATGTTCCAGGCTCTTCCCCACTTTTTCTTCTAAGTGACTTAGTGTCTCTGGTTTTATGTTGAGGTCTTTAATCCACTTGGATTTGAGTTTTGTGCAAGGTGACAAATATGGGTCCAGTTTCATTTTTTTACACATAGACCTCCAGTTAGACCAGCACCATTTGTTGAAGATGCTATCCTTTTTCCATTGAATGGATTTGGCTTCTTTGTCAAAAATCAAGTGACCATATGTGTGTGGGTTCATATCTGGGTCTTTGATTCGATTCCACTGATCAACCAGCCTGTTGCTGTGCCAGTACCATGCTGTTTTAATTACTATTGGTTTATAGTACAGTTTGAGATCAGGTGTGGAGATTCCTCCAGAGCACCTTTTAATGTACAAGATTGCTTTAGCTATTCTGGGTTTTCTTTTTTTCCATATGAAGTTCAGAATTGAACTTTCAATGACTTTAAAAATTGTGTAGGTATTTTGATAGGGATTGCATTGAATCTGTAGATTGCTTTTGGTAGGATGGCCATTTTTACTATATTAATTCTCCCGATCCAAGAGCAAGGAAGATCATTCCATCTTCTCAGGTCATCTTCAATCTCTTTCTTCAGAGTTTTGAAATTATTTTCAAACAAGTCCTTCACTTGCTTAGTTAGAGTAACTCCTAGATATTTTATATTGCTTGTGGCTAATGTGAAGGGTGTGGCTTTCCTAATTTCTTCCTCTGCAAGCTTGTCATTTGTGTATAGGAAGGCTACAGACTTTTTTGAGTTAATTTTGTATCCAACCAATTTGCTGAAGGTGTTTATCAGCTTTAGGAGTGCTCTGGTGGAATTTTGAGGGTTACTTATGTACACTATCATATCGTCTGCAAATAGGGATAATTTGACTTCCTCCTTTCCCATTTGGATACCCTTGATCTCCTTTTGTTGTCTTATTGCTCTGGCTAGAACTTCGAGTACTATATTGAAGAGGTATGGAGAGAGTGGGCAGCCTTGCCTTGTTCCCAATTTTAGAGGAATTTCATTGAGTCTCTCACAATTTACCTTGATTTTGGCTATTGGCTTGTTGTATATAGCCTTTATTATGTTGAGGAAGGTGCCTTGTATCCCCGATCTCTCTAAAACATTAAACATGAATGGGTGTTGGATTTTATCAAATGCTTTCTTTGCATCTAAGGAGATGATCTTGTGGTTTTTTATTTTCAGTTTGTTATATGGTGGATTACATTGATGGATTTCCATATATTAAACCATCCCTGCATGCCTGGAATGAAGCCTACTTGGTCATGATGAATGATATCTTTGATGTGTTCCTGTATTCGTTTTGCAATTATTTTATTTAGTACTTTTGCATCAATGTTCATAAGAGAAATTGGTCTCAAATTCTCTTTCTTTGTTGAGTCTTTGTGAGGTTTAGGTATCAATGAGACTATGGCCTCATGGAATGAATTTGGTAATGTTCCATCCATTTCTATCTTTTGGAGTAGCTTGAACAGTATCAGTATTAGCTTGTCCTTGAAGGTCTGGTAGAATTCTGCACTGAAACCATCTGGCCCTGGGCTTTTTTTGGTTGGGAGACAATCAATGATCGCTTCTATTTCTGTAGGGGAAATGGGACTATTTAGCTTGTTTATCTGTTCTTCACTCAACTTTGACAAGTGAAATTGATCAAGAAAATCGTCCATTTCCCTTAGATTTTCAAATTTTGTGTCGCATATACCTTCAAAGTAGGATCTTACGATTCTTTGTATTTCTTCAGTGTCTGTTCTTATGTCTCCCTTTTCATTTCTGATTTTGTTGATTTCAATACGGTCTCTCTGCCTTTTAGTTAGTTTGGCTAACGGTCTGTCTACCTTGTTGATTTCTCAAAGAACCAGCTATTGGTTTTGTTGATTCTTTGGACTGTTTTCTTAGTTTCTAATTTGTTAATTTCAGCCCTGAGTTTGATTATTTCCAGATGTCTACTCCTTTTGGATGTTTCTGCTTCTTTTTTTTTCTAGGGCTTCCAGTTGTGTCGTTAAGATGCTTTTGTGCAATGTTTCCAATTTCTTTTTAAAGGCACGTAGTGCTATGAATTTTCCTCTTAGCACTGCTTTCAATGTATCCCACAAATTTGGGTATGTTGTTCCTTCATGTTCATTGAATTTCAGAAACTCCTTGATTTCTTTCTTTATTTCTTCCCTGACCCAGGTGTCATTTAGCAGAGAGTTGTTTAGTTTCCACTTACATGTAGGCTTCTTGTTATTTCTGTTGTTGTTGAATTGCAGCCTAAGAGCATGGTGATCTGATAGGATACACGGTATTATTTCAATCCTCTTGTATCTATTGAGGCTTGCTTTGTGACCTACGACGTGATCAATTTTGGAGAAGGTTCCATAGGGTGCAGAGAAGAAGGTATATTCTTTCTTGTTTGGGTGAAAGGTTCTATAGATATCAGATCCATTTGACCCTTGGCATAGGTTAATGATGTTATTTCTCGGCTTAGTTTCTCTTTGAATGACTTATCCTTCAGTGAGAGTGGGGTGTTGAAGTCTTCCACTATTATTGTGTGGGGATCGATGTGTGGTTTAAGCTTTTTTAGCAGATCTTTTACAAATGTGGGTGCCCTTGTATTGGGAGCATAGATGTTCAGAATTGTGATGTCATCTTGGTTGACTTTACCATTGATGAGTATGAAGTGTCCTTCCTCATCCCTTTTGATTAATTTTGGTTGAAAGTCTATATTGTTCGATATTAAAATGGCTATGCCTGCTTGCTTCTTGTGACCATTTGCTTGGAATATTTTTCCCAACCTTTTACCCTGAGGTAATGCCTATCATTATGGGTGAGATGTGTTTCTTGAATGCAGAAGAATGTTGGATCTTGTTTATGCACCCATTCAGTTAGTCTGTGTCTTTTTCTTGGTGAATTGAGACCATTGATGTTGAGAGATATTAATGACCAGTGACTGTTAAGAGTCTTAATTTTGATGTTGTTTCCAGTCGAGCGTTTGTGTAGTTGTGTTTTTGCTGTGGTATAGTTATATATTTCCTGAGTAGTTTTTGTTGTAGCTTGACCCTTTGGGATGGGGTTTTCCTTCTAGTACCTTCTGTAAAGCTGGATTTGTGGATAGGTACTGTTTGAATTTGTTTTTGTCATGGAATATTTTGTTTTCTCCATCAATGGTTATTGATAGTTTTGCTGTGTAAAGTAGTCTGGCCTGGTATCTGTGGTCTCTTAGGGTTTGCAGGACCTCTGTCCAGGCCCTTCTGGCTTTTATGGTCTCTGCTGAGAAGTCGGGTGTTACTCTGATAGGTTTGCCCTTAAATGCTATTTGGCCCTTTTCCCTTGAAGCTTTTAATATTTTTTCTTTGTTCTGCATGTTTTGTGTTTTGATTATTATTTGACAGGCAGTTTTTCTTTTCTGGTCAATTCTATTTGGTGTTCTTGTATGTTTATAGGCATCTCTTTCTTTAGATTGGGGAAATTTTCTTCTATGATTTTGTTGAGAATAGTTTCTGGGCCTTGGAGTCTGATATCTTCTCTTTCTTTAACGCCTTTTATCCTCAAATTTCTTCTTTTCATGGTGTCCTTAATCTCTTGGATGTTTTGTGTCAGGAATTTTCCAGATTTGGCATTTTCTTTAATGGTTGCTTCAAGATCTGTGATTGTATCTTCTAGACCTGAGATTCGTTCTTCCATCTCTTGGATTCTGTTAGAAAAGCTCACCTCTGTGTTGCTCGCCTTCTTCTCTGAGGTCTCACGTTCTCGTTTTTCTTCTGTCTGTGTGTTTATCATTGAATCCATTTTCATTTTCAGATCTTGAACTGATTTTTTTATTTCTTTCATCTGATTGTATATTCCTGAGTTTTTTCCATTGTCTCTTTATAGGTCTTCAGAGCTTGAAACATTTAATTTATTTCTTTCATCTGGTTGTTTGCATTTTCCTCCAATTTTTCCAGTTCCACTCTATGTGCTTCTTTTATGTCTCTCGCCTGTTTGGCTGCGTCTTCCTGCATTTGGTTATGAATTTTATTTGTTTCCTCCATTACCATCCTCATTACTAAGGATTTTAGGTCATTTTTTTGTATTTTTATTGTATTTGAGTTCTCTGGGTTGTTTTCTTTGGGATAGCTGGAAACTGGAGATGCCATGTTATTTTGGTGTTTTTTGTGTATGCTTTTTCACTGTCCTTTAGAAATCTTGCCATCTTTGTTTTTGTTGGTTAGCTTCCAGAGTTGGATGGAGGGTGTCTGATGATAGATTCACTTATTTTCTCACGATTTCCCTAGCTGGAAGCTCTAATACTTCACTGTTGTGGATGGTAGCAGGTTAGCCCTGTTGTTTTGGACTCTCACAGCCAGTGATCCTCAGCTCCCCTGTGCTGTGGGTCTTGCAATCGTTCTGGGTCTCTGAATGGGCGTTGGGTCAGGCCAAGGTATCCACAGCCTTTTGTGTCCCCTGCCAAGTCCAGCCAGGAACACTGGGCCTGAACCACAAGCCGAACTCAGCTAGATTCTCAGGGCCTGAACTGTCTGCCGAGCTCAGCTAGGGATTCTGGGCCCAAAATGCACACAGGTTCCAGCCAGAATTTTTGGGCTGGGACTGTGAACCAAGCTCATCTAGGGGCTTTTGGCCCAAAGTGCATGCTGTGGTCAGTTATTGACTCAGGGCCCGAATGGTCTGCCAAGCTCAGCCAGGAATTCTGAATTCAAACTGCACACTGTATCCAACAAGAGTCTTAGAGCTAGGACTGTGCCTAAAGCTCAGCTAGAGTCACTGGGCCCAACTGTCTGCCAAGCACAGTTAGGGACTCTGGCCCCAAACTTCACGCCGAGATCCACCTGAGTCTCAGGGGTGGAATTGTGCACCGAGCTCAGCTGGGGACTCTGGACTCACACTGTGTGCCTAAACTGCATGGATAGTCCAGCCAATGTCTTAGGGCTGCCGAGCCTGTGCGCACAGCTCAGCTAGAGTCTCTGGACCCATACTGCCCGGCAAGTCCACTAGGGCCTCTGTGCTGAATCTGTGTGCTGACCTCAGCCTGCGTCAGTGCCCCAGAACTTCCCACCAAGCTGAGCTAGTGTCTCGGGAAGAACTGCTTGCTGAGCCGAGCCAGCGCCTCGGGTGGAACTTAGCACTCTGCCCAGCCCGCACTACAGCAGGAGGACTGCAGCTGCACTGAGCTAGGGCCTCCAGTGGAGCTGAGCGCTCGGCCCAGCCTGTGCCACAGCAGGAGAACTGCAGCTGTGGTGAGCTGGTGCTTAGTGTGGAACTAAGCACTCGACCCAGCCTACGTCACAGCAGGGGAGCTGTGGCTGCACTGAGCTAGTGCCTCGGGCAGAATTGCTTGCTGAGCTGAGCCAGTGTCTCCACGGCACTGAGCTGAACCCGGGACTCTGGGGACGAACTGTCCGCCGAGTCCAGTCTGGGTCCCAAGGCACCACGCAACCCAAATCCTGCCCAGAGTCCCCTCTCCAGCAGCAACTCCCACCAGCCACCACACCAATCGCCTCCACTGGAAGGCTCTGAGCTGCAAACCTCAGCCACCGCCGCCACTGCTGCTGGTGCCACTGGTGCCGCTGCTGCTGCTGCTGCCTCTGCCGCTGCTGCTCTGATCCGAGAAAATCTGTGCTCCTCCCATGTGCAGGGTTGTTGTTGTTTCTCTGAAAGAAAGATAAAGAAAGAGAAATGTCCCTAAGTCCAACCTGACAAGTTAACTACTGGCAACACCCAGCCTACTTCAAAGAAGATGATGAGCATCAATGAACCTCCTTACGGAGTTGGCTCCAAATGTGGCAAACAAGCCACTAGGCAAAATGTTCTCATTTCTCCCACAGACAGAATTCTGCCTAAAAATGGGCAAGCTTAGATACAGGCAGAGTAGACACCCAAACTCTGCCAAGATAGGGTAAGCAAGTCCTCTGTAGTTCCTGCCTTACAAATTATGTCTGTCAGATATATTTGGCTAGAAGTCCGAAAATGACGGTCCTCCATTATAGAAAGCATTGGGTGACTGTTCAGGCAGTAAATTGTCTCAGCCAATTTTTCGTTTTGGAAGCTGCTAACCTGTACTTCCAGTTCACTCAAGTATTTAAGTTTTATTCCTTCTCAAGACTCTGATGGTGTTGAAGACCAGATAATATAGTCTTACAATTAAGCTAAGTTGGTTAGGGGTTAAGATATTTTTAGATGAATATAGATATTTTAAGTTAATAAAGATGAGATGTGATAGATATTTATTTTCATTTAAAAATTTTGACCCAACATAAGAAATGTTTACTTCAAGTTTGCCAAATACAAATAGCCAAATCACTATGAATATAACATTTATATAATTCCTGTTTGTCTTGTGGTTCTTCCTGCTGTATGCAGTTTATTTTATTTGCGTCTAATAATATAAATATATATGTTAAAAAGAAACATAATAACAAAATGGAAAAAATATCAAAACTCACAAAAGTAAAAAGCCAGTTGAAATTTCCTAATCTTGGGATTAGGATTAAAAACTCTGCTCAGACTAAAGGAAATAATTTCTAGAAGCCTGAGAAGTAAATGCAAGGCTAGGGACTGACACCTACAGGACGTGGACTCCACATTTTTTTTTTTTTTAGTTCTTTCACTCCTGGTTTGGTTATTTACCTGAACTGTCCTCACCGAAGCCTTCAACTTCAATTCTAGTCTCACCAGGGTGAATTTGTCTGATCACCTTTCAGAATCTTAATGTCAATGAAGCAGATTCATTAACTACCATCTGTGTGAGTCTGGTGAGACAAAACATACACCAACAAGTTACATTGGGTAGATCTGTTATAGATTAGTAACTGGGGATGAAGTCAGTTAAGGATCCACTGTGAGTCAGGTCCCCTAGACTCAGCATCATTTACCTGGGAAGATGGACTTGAGATTGATAAATTCATTTGCAGTAGAGCTAAGGGGATTCCAAAAGTAGCCCTTAAATTGTTTAGCGGAATTCACAGGCTGTGAGGATCACTCAACAAAACATAGCAGGCAACACAGCTTCTGGAAGCGATGGCAGACTCATACAGAGTACTGCGTCCACTTCTCTGTGATTCACTTTCTGTCCAGAGCCATTGTCTAGCTGATATTTTATTCATTCATTATAATTCTGCCAAGAGACAACCCTCCCCCCTCAATAAAAAAAAAACAAAAATAAACCTTATTGATCTCAGCCTTCTATTTGGCTGCTCTTTTACACTTGAAAAAACACACAAGAAAACCATAGTGGAAAAAGGGGGAAAACTGACTTTTCTGTCTCTTGGCTTTAGTGCTTCAGATCCTGTGCTTTTTATAAAAAGTGTTTGATAATTTTATACAATCATTCAATATCCTTAGATCATATGCAGATGTATTTAAATAATATACAGCCCCCACTTACCCCTCCAATGCATCTCAAATGTCTCTACCTCCCACTTTCAACTTCTCTCCCTCCTTGTTTTCTAATGTAGCCTTTCTTACTGTCTCATGATAATTGTTGGTTTGAAAATCTACTGTGGTGTAGTAAGAAACGGAATTTTTAAACATTTATTTTAATTAAGTGTATGCATATTTTTCTGTGTGGGAAAATATATGCAGGTGCACTTGGTGGCCAGAAGCATTAGATGGGATCCCCTGGATTTGGGGTTAAAGACAGTTGGAAATCACCAGATATGGGTCCTGAGAAAACTAATCAGCTCCTCCAGAGGACTCCCTCGACACTGAGCCATCTCTCCAGCACCCAAAGATAAAATTCTTGGAAATCTTTTAAAAACTTGTTATTATGGCTGGGGAGTTACATCATTAGTAAAATGCTTGTTGCTCAAGTACAAGAAATTGAGTTCAAATCCCAGACCACATTATTTTAAAAGTTTGGTGTAGTGTCACGAACTTGTCCTTTGAAGGAAGAGACAGGTAAATTCCTGGAGCTTGCTTGCGAACCAGACTAGCCTAGTTAGGGAATTCCAGGTCAGTAAAAGACACTGTCTTGAAAAGGGAAGATAGAACCCAAGGAATAGCACCCATGGTAGCTCTCTGACCTCCACTCTCATACAAACAGGTGTACACACACTTGCACACATATAAACACATGCACACATGCAGTCACATACACACAATTATCTTTATCATATTTTTATGAACATTATCGGCATTAATGATGCTAAAGTATATGGTCCACAGAATGTTTCCTTCCCTTTCTCCCAATCTCAGAAGTCTAACACACATCACTAGTACCAAACTTTTTATCACGTGACCAGGACACACTCCTCTTTTTAAAATAAAAGATTCTGGGGAAAGGTAGTCTTCCTTCATTGTTAAAATATAAGTGTACTGAAAGATTTTCTATGGTCCTTTCTTAATATCCACAAATAAACTTTAAGAAAGCTTTCCATAAGTTAAAATTATAAGCATTTAAGTGTACATTCATTATTTACTTTCTTGAGAATTTAGATCAACACTGAATTACAGACTGCTCAAATTCAACTTAATTTGATGTAGGAATCAATATATTGTGTAAAGAAATTTAAATGTGAAAATTTTATGAAAACGATGAAATATGATTAACTATATTCTCACATAAGCCAAATGAAATAATAACCTTAACTGGTCTTATAATTATTCTGCAAAATAAGGAACAGTTGTTGTATAGGGCACATTTACCCAGAAAACCCCATTCTATTGATTCTAACAAGTTTATAGCTGATCTAATTTTTAAATTGTATAGGCAATATTTTTTAAATCTCAAATTTTTATTTAGGTGCCATGGGTACAAATCCTCACTAGGGTCAGTTGTCACACTGAAGACAAGAGTTCTTCAATATTGGGTGTTTATAATGTGACTCTGGTGTCTGAGTTGAGGCTGACATAACACTTATCCTTTATCTACTGCCATCTCCAAAACCCACCTTCTGCAGAATATGTCACTGTGATTTGTACATTTTAACTGAAATGAACAAAACAAAGGCATGGGTAAGAAATTTGACAAGGTACAAAGAAATGTCTATTCAATGGCTTTTTAATGCTACTGTTTTATTAAGAAAGACTGCTTCAGTCACACTAGGTTCTACATATTTTAGTAGATAGCCCTCAGCTATCTACTGAATGTTGGGTCATTTTTTAATCTCTGGAGTTTTTTCCTTCTTAGTTTGAGGAGTGGAGTCACTCTGCTGATTACTAAAGCAAGCCATCCTAGACTACCCAGGAGGAATGCCATCACTGAAGTTCCATCCTCCTTCAACATGTGGACCACGTCTTAGGTGACAGTTTTCAGGCACACATCTTACACGTCACTGCAATAAAGAGTGCCTCGGCAAGAATGTGCAAGACTTCGTCTCAGGCAAGTTGATCTTCTGCACTTCCTTAGCTCAGCCTTGTCACACACTTGCCCAGTTCCCAACTATTTTTTTTTTTTACGTACTGTCATTAGATGTATGAAACTCATAACATAGCCCCTATGTCCGTTATCACCCTACATGGTGCAACACATCATGGGAAACGTGGTCAGAGAACTACTGTCACATATGACAGAACTAAATAGCAACTCTAAATAAGATAGCAATCTAACAGCAGAAAGATCAGTTCTATCCACAGTCATTCTCTCAACAATGTAGAAAAAAAATTAAAGCTACCCAATACTCCCAGTGTTTCCATGGTAGGCGTACAGTCTTGGAGCTGCCCATTTCTTGATGCCTTTCTATCCTATAAAAATATGTCTTCTTACTCTTCATGAAAGATTCTTATCTTTATATGTCTGAATGTTTATAGTGATTTTCCTGTACACAGAAATTTGGGAATATTCTGTCTTCAGCAAGTAAAAATTACATTTGTGAACACAGGCTTCACTTCTGTCTAGCGTGTCTAATGCCCTATTATGAAAAAATGTTTGATTAAAAAAATGAAATCTTAATGATTGGAAGTAGCAGTTTCTTTCATTTCACGAAGGTTAGAGAAGCCAAAATGATAGTTTATAATGATACTGGAAAATTTGTTGAATAATATAAAGAAAGATTTTTTTAAATTTTAATTTTATTAATCTATATTCAGATTACAACTGAATTGTTATCCCATCACTTATATCCTCACATTCCTCCCTCCATCCCAGTTTCACCCTATTCCCCTCCCCTAAGTCTATGACTGAAGGGGACCTCCTACCCCACCATACGGTCACAGCCTATCAAGTCTCATCTTGGTATGCTGCTTATTTTTTCTTTGAGTGCCACCAGGCCTTCCCACCAAGGGGAGGTGGTCAAATATGGAGCACCAGAGTTCATGTCAAAGTCAGTCCCCACTCTCCACATAGCTGTGGAGAAAGTCCTGTCCATTGGCTAGGTCAGAGGAGGGGTTCGATGTTTACTTGTTCTATTGTCCTTGAAACAGAAATATATGCACACACACATATATATGTAAGATTCCTACAATTTTTGTATATAGTTATTTTACAGTCTACTAGGAATTTATTCTCCCCAAATTCAAATATTTATTACTTTTTAATTAAATACTTACTTTTAAATGTCCATATTTTTGTTAGTATAAATACATTTAAGTGATCATCTCTAATATTTTCTACATGTATGATTTGTTCTTTATTTATATTTTAACACTTATTTTTTATCGTTTATTTTTAAAACATTTATTGATTTTAAAAATTAATGAGTCTCATTGTGATATTTACAAACACATGTACAGCACACACCAATCACATATATTTTGTCTTCTTTCATATAAGAAGCCCTTACACACTTCACAGTCCCTAGAAACCTGTCTTATTTCATTCCTTCCAAGATCACATATGCTTACATATGTGAATAAGACATGTAGTACTTTTAATGTGCTTGTTTCACCACTAATAATGTTTTTGAGTTCTATCCATTCTATTGCAAATCACAAGGTTTTATTTTTATGTCTGAGTAATATTCCGTTATGTAAATACATTATATTTGCCTTATGTGGCTGGGTGCTGACAGTTATCTGGTTCAGTTCTGTATTTTGGCAACTAGGAGTAATTCTTAATACATATCTGGACATAAATATATTTTGATATAAAGATTTTGTTTCAGTTGGTTATAAGCATGTTAGCCTGAATATATGCTAGTCCCTCCATTTTTCATTTTAAGGAATTCCATAGAGTTATTTTTATAATTCTTGTATTAATTGACATGTGTGCAAACAGTGTATGAATCCCTATTTTGGTTTTCTAAGATTTATTTATTTTTATTTTATGTGTATTTGTATGTGCCTACTTATAGATATTTGCAACATGTGTGCTAATACCTGAGGAGGCAAGAAGAGGGAGCTGGATCCCAGAGATTGACATGTGCATGCTGGAAACTGAACCGAGGAGCCATCTCTCTGGACCAAACCTCAAATTTCTCTGCATCCTTTCCAGTGTTGTACGTTTGGGTTGTTGTCGTTGCTCTGTCTATTATCTGTTTAGCTTTTTGGGGGGGGGGTTGCGTTATTTTATAATAGTTATTCTAACTGTAGTGAGATAATAACTCTTGGAGTTTTGACTTGTATTTCTCTGGTGATATATAAAATTGATCATTTTTCATGTGCTTACTGATCAATTGTAAATCTGTAGAGACATATCTGATTATTTTCTTAGCCAATTTATTGGAACTGGAGTGCTTTCTTGACATTTATTTTTCTATTTCATTATGTATTCTGTATGTCAATCTCTCATCAGGTGTACCATCTGTGATATTTTCTCCCTTTTGAGTGTTGTTTCTTAAAGGTATTGATGAGTTCTTTGAGACAGGGTTTCTATGTGTGTAGCCTTGGCTGTCCTGGACTCCCTTTGTAGGGCAGGCTGGCCTCGAACTCACAGTGATCCACCTGCCTCTTCCTTCCCAGTGCTGGTATTAAAGCCATGTGCCATCAGGCCCGGCTTCAACATAATCTCAGTTTTCCGTTTACAGCTATTTGCCTATTAAAGCATTTCCACTCTGTTTTCTTATAGTAGTGTCATAGTTTAAGGTTTAAGATCCAGTCCTTTGATCTGTTTTTAATTAGTTTATTTGTTTGCTGTTTGTTTATTTATTTATTTACATGGTCAGGGAATGAGATGATATTTCATTTCTCTGCATTCAAACATCTGACTTGCTGAAAATGTCATTTCCTAGCACATCTTCTTTCATAGTTTTATCTGAACTCGGTTGTGTGAGTATGCTGTCACTTCTGTGTTCTCTGTTCTCCTCTATTATCTGTTTTTGTATCAGAACCATTCTGGGGTTTGTTGTTTTATTCTTAATGTGTGTTGGAAATCAAAACCAGAGTTGATGAAGGCTAGGCAAATAAATACTCTACTACTGGGCTCTATGTCCAGGTATTGGTATTTTGAGGGCAAAAATCTCAATATATAGCTAAGGTTGAACGTGAATTTGTAAAAGGTACCCATGGCTGCTCTTTCCCTCAAGGTCTTTGTTTCTCCATTTCCAAAGTATGGAGATTAATCAGGATGTGCCACCATGCCTGGTGTTGGTACGATACTGTTTTACTGACTGGTGCCTTATAAATGTGCCAAGTTAGGTATTATGATGATAAAGTTTTTGTTCTTACTGTTTGTCATGGTCCAGCCCCAGGTGAGGCCAGGGTCGGAAGGATGGTGGATGTAAGAGCAGCAAGAGAGGACTATGAGCCAGGCATGGGGATGGGAGGAGTTTTGCAGCCTGACTGATTGGCACTCAGAATGCTTCTTTATTTATATAGAACTCAGTTGGCAGAGATAGATGCACGTTGTTCCAAAATATAAATCATCTTATTTTTGTCTCCAGACACATGTTTCAACTTCTGCTTGGTCATAAATTTAGTCATTTTTGATAAACTGTGAGAGAACAGAGTTATCATTTACAATCATTTTCCCTTATCAACCTCATAACCCAACTTTTAACAACATTGACAAAGCATGACAGCCTGTTCTCAAGCTGGTAGTTTGTGCACTTTCAAGGGCACTAGACAGAAAGAAAATCTCCAGGCCAGCCTGGGCATATTGTCATGTCCGAAGCAGTGGACTATTAATTTTTAGTAGAGTTCTAATTGTCATTAGGCCCAAGAAAAATCTTCAGGCCAAAGCTGTGGCAGCTATTGTTCAATTTCTGGCATAATACAACGTTTATATTTTATATATTTTTAGAATTTGTTTACATATTTCATCTTAATATTTTTGTTCCTTAGTCATATGACACCAAGTGGCCTTGGATGAGTTCACTTTTATCATTTAGCCATTCTTAGAGCATTAGTATAAGGAAGAAGCTTCTAATTTGATCTGCTGCCCACTTCTCTAGCCTACCGAATATTGTTTACATTTTTAAGTTTACTTTGTTTTAATTATCTTGTTTCTGAGTAAACGCAGGAGCAGATGTGCCAAGAGGGTCTTTGAGCCTCTGGCATACTGACTTGAGCGGCAACCTCCAGGGTACAAAAAAACCTTCAGGTAGGACCTGATACGGGTATCTCCAAAAGCAGGTGGGTACTATGATCAGGACTTTACGGGGAAAGCTTAGAAGCAGTACTCCTAGGAGAGGGCATAAATGACTCATGAAAAAAATTGGCAATCCAATAGCCCCATGTTGTACAAATAATAAAAGCCCCCCACAAGCATGGGACATGTAGAGATTAAGGTAAAAAGGGGGGATCGTACCATGGCAATTGCGTCACCTGGCGTAGTTTATGTCAAATAGCTGAGGTGGCTTTGTGATTTTTGCTGTTCCCATTAGATATGGCTGTGTCAATTTTTGTTATTTGTTTGCTTATTTATTAATTGTTTCATTTTGTTTTCCCTTGAAGTTACTTTGATTATTCTAGTTCTTTTGTGCTTCCATGAGGATTTAATAATTTTTAAAGAAAATCAATGGTGTTTTGATAGGAATTGAAATGAATACAGAAGTTTTGAATAATCATTCTTCTTTCCCAAGGTAGAGAACCTCCTCATTTACTGTATGTCCTTCCTGAGTTTCAGAGACGCTTTAGAGTTTACAATACAGCAATCTTTCACTTTCACTTCCTGTGCTACTTTTAAAAGAATTTTGAATATTATTTTTAAAACTTTCCAGCAACTTCATTATTGGTTCATAGAAATAATTTTGTATCCTACTTATTATTTAATTTCACTTATAATTTCTAGTTTCAATGGCATATTATGTTTTCCCTTTATAAAGAATCATATCATCTGTAGACATGAGTGACAACTTTATCCTTTCCAATCTGAATGATCTTTGTTTATTTCCCTTGCCCTATAAAATTTCTAGTAGGATATTAAATAAGAATGGTAACAGTAATCACCCTTGTTTTGTTCTTGGAAGAGCAATTTATCACTATTTAGTACGGAATTGATTCACTTTTTGTATGTAACTATACTACTTTGAGTTATGTTCTTATTACAGCTCTTCTGTTTAGGGAATTTTTTTTGTATTTATATAAAGAGTAATTGAAACTTGTATTTTCTGTATCTATTAAACAATGACGCTTTTTGTCTTTTATCTGTCAATGCATTCTATCACATTTATTGCTGTATGTATATTAACCCATCTTTGAATGCTGGGAATGAGTCCCACCTGGTTGAGTGAGCTGGTAATGCTATCTAGTCTGGTTTGTCGGTAATTTATTGTGGATTTTTGCATCTCTGTTTACCAAAAATTTAGATCTGCTGTTGTTGTATAGTTTGTTTAGATTTAGAATAGGAAAATTCTATCCTCATTCAAAATAAAAACGTTTTGCAAAAATTCTTTTATTTCAATTTTTGTATGATTTTGATTTTATTTTTCCAGACTTGAGAGTATATTTTTTTTTACACAGGAAAATGTTCCTTTCAACTATGAGGCTTTGTTTCTAATAGCAGGCTCCTTGTTCTTCATTGATTAACCCAACAGCAATATCCTAGTATATTGTGAACTCAATCATTGTACCTATCCTGGAAAAAGGAACGAAGCCAGATGTGATCTGTAGAGGGGTCTGCATTTGTCTTAGGTTGGGCCTGTAAGGACATTTCCTTAGAGTTTGTTATTTTAATTCAAGATTGGTGAAGGATAATCTCAATCTATTCTGTTGAAGAGGGTGAGTAATGGGCTTGAAGGGTGGCTCAGTTAATAATGTGTTTTCTGCACAAGGATGAGTTCGTAGGCTAGGAACCTCAATACCCACATAAAGCCAAAAATGAGGCTGTGCTTTGTGAATTCAAGTAAACAAGGATTGAAAATAATTTTATTTTTTAAATTTTTTTATTAATTTATTCTTGTTACATCTCAATCGTTATCCCATCCCTTGTATCCTCTCATTCTTCCCTCCCTCCCTTTTTCCCCTTATTCCCCTCCCCTATGACTGTTCCTAAGGGGGATTTCCTCCCCCTGTATATGTTCATAGGGTATCAAGTCTCTTCTTCGTAACCTGCTATCCATCCTCTGAGTGCCACCAGGTCTCCCCCTCCAGGGGTCATGGTCAAATATGAGGCACCAGAGTACGTATGAAAGTCATACCCCACGGCACCAGCCAAGGACAATACAGGCAGTAAACTTTAAACCCCTACCCAGATCTAGCCAATGGGCAGAAAATAATTTTAAATGTAATTTTTCCTATGCTAAACACATTTCCATGTCCTTCTCTAAACAATATAGTATAAGCAGGACCCCTGGGCCCAAATCTGCCTATCATAATGTTCTTCTTGTAGGTTTCTAGGACCCTCTGGATCCTTCTACTTTGCTATTCTCCCATGCTTCTCCCACCTAGAGTCCCAATAGGATGTCCTCCACTCTGTCCCAGTTTCTTGGCAAGTGAAGGCTTTCGTGGGACATGCCCCTTGGGCTAGTGTGCAGATATAAGTGAGTTTATACCATTTGACTCGTTCTGCTTCTGGGTAAACTCACTCATTATGATCATTTCTACTTCAATCCATTTGTCCACAAATTTCTGGAATTCCTTGTTTTTAGTAAACTTCAAACCCCTACCCATATCTAGCCAATGGACAAGACATTCTCCACAGTTGAGTGTAGAGTGTGGACTGACTTTCACACAAACTCTGGTGCCACCATATTTGACCATGTGCCCTGGATGGGGAGGCCTGGTGGCACTTAGAGGAAGAATAGCAGGCTACAAGAAGAGACTTGATACCCTATGAGCATATACAGGGAGAGGAAGTCCCTCTCAGTCACAGTCATAGGGGAGGTGAGTAAGGGGAAAATGGGAGGGAGGGAGGACTGGGAGGATACAATGGATGAGATAACCATTGAGATGCAATATGAATAAATTAATAAAATATATAAAAAGACAATATAGTATAACAGTGGTATACTGAGAATATATATTTGCATTGTATATTATAAGCCATCTAGAAATGAAAATGTTACTGGCATCTATACAAAATACCTGAAGATACATGGTTTCAATTGTGTGAGGATTTCACAGTCAGTCACCACAGGTAGCAAGGGACAACTATTCACATACATAATTATGTAAAATTTTATATACAGTAATGCATATAAATTTTAATATTGGTGTATCACTTTTTTCATCTTATATTTCAAAATCAAGCCCTAAAGATTTTTTCTAAACACTAAAAAGTATCTTCAAAATGTAAATTATATCTGCTTAAAGTACACAAATATACTTCTGAGTATTATGATACGACTCATTCAAATACTTTATTAAGCTTTTTGTGCTTAATGGACTTCAAAACAAATCTAGAACTAAGACTATGTTACCACAGACATATAATCTAATACTCAGACACTTTTCTAAAACCCAGGAAAATAAAGACACAGGATGTTGGAAATCAAGAGATGATGATCTCAGAGACGGAGCTGTCTGTCAACTTTTCAAAACATCTGTCCTAATGTGTGGACTTGAAGAATAACAGACTGCCATCACCAGACTAGACATCAAAGTACTCACTCTGCTTCTGGCTCATCTGATGATACCAAAGAGTCTAGCAAATCATTAGTTCAAGATACTTCCACTTTTCCCTAGTACTCAAACTAGATTTATGTTTCATCACTGTACATGTCATAAATGTTTATACAAAAACAGCTATTTCTCAGGAAAAAAAATAGAGATTTTTCCCCTCTGAGTATATCAAAAGCCAGCTATAGTGTTTTTATACCCACAAAATTCAGATTATATTCATCTGCAGGCTCATAAACTTAGAACTTTGACTCTCAGTTGTGGAGAGAACTCATTATCAGAGCTTGTATGAGAGGTCAGAAAGGATTCTCTTAATCACAGACCGCCATCTGACCCTCGTCTCAGTGAATAAGAAAACCACTGACTGAGTACACAATCAACTGTCTCAGTTGATTCCTGGCAAGCTACCCCACCTTAGCAGTAGGCATAATTCATCGTTTGAGAGTTTTCCCTCCATTTCACTGAACTATGCCAAGAGGAGAAAGGCAGCAAGCCCAGTCTAACATGAAACTTCCAGCTGCCTCAAAGTGTTAGCAACCATGGCTGCCCTATGTAATGGGCAAATAAAGGAGGTTTGGTTAATAAATTACTTCCCAGAAAGCCATAGTATCTTTCATCTGATGACCTTATCATTGTTATAAGAATCTATAGAATTCTTTACTTGAGTGAATGGGGAAAATAGGGTATAGAGGCAGTATATGTACATTTCAATAACTTTGGCTCCAAAGAGACATATTTGGGTGAGCCACAAAACCCATCCTAGAAGAGTTATAAGACTAGAACATTGGGAAATGCATGTGTCAGAGTGCTACTATAAAATAAAATGTGTGTGTTATTGTAGACTACCATCCACATCTATAATATTTATGATATTTTATAAGTCAATGTAAATCAATAACTCTAACTACATATTATAAGGGTACTTTACTCCACTGCATTATCTAGCCTTATCTTTCCTCTTTTTCTGTCCAGTGTGTTACACGACAGTTGGTATTTGGTTTCAAATTGCTCACCCACATCAAATTAGTTCCACCCAGCACTTTCCCCAGGCCATTGATACCCAGGCCCCTATGCCTGCCCATTAATTTCTACTAGATGCACTTTGGTCACCTAGCAACATTAGATTTGGATCTCCACTTAGTGATTTCTAGAAGTAATATTGCTGATTCTTAATTCCATCCCAGTCCTTTCCCTGATTTTTCTGCATAAAGAACATTCTGCTAAGCTCCCTGAAAGGGTTAAAAAAAAGTTCCCTGTCCTTCATAGTTTAAAGTTTTTTTTATTAATTTTCATATTTGGCTCATATTTAGCTAACCATTGCATTCTAAGTTAAATTTTCAACAATTCATAATTATCTTCAATGGGGATAGTTTAGAAATTGCCTCGTTTCTTTCTATCGCACTTTGTATATTTGAAAGCAGACATTAAACCAAGTCTTAGTGTTTTCTGCGTATCCATGGTAGGTTTAAGATTTTTGTAGAATCTTTAGAGAAAGGCCTGACTGCATGTACTTGTCACCATCCACTGAACTTTCATATGGTCTGGTGCTCATGTGTGTCATCACAAGTTTGGTTTACAGTGTGTTTTCCATCAGTATTTAAATATCACTGCCTCTTTTTGTAACTCGATTCTAATAGAATAGTGGGGCAGCTGTGGGTGATGCTTAACTTTTTCATGGGAAAGGTTTTCTGCTTCCATTCTTTTCACATTTAACAGTGTGTAAAGACTGATTAGAGTCCTTTCCCTGCCCCTGCCCAGGGAGCTGACTACTCTGTACCAGCAGAGCCACCGCGACATTGATGTTAGATGATGTAAACAGAATGGGATCTACTCATTGTGTCACTAGCAGGAAATGACCCCATTGAGTGGCTGTGCCCAAAATACCCATTAGCATACCCGTATGCATACAGTCATGGTGGTCATCATCTTGCTCAAGCAAGTCATCATTTAAAGCCTGCCACAAAAACCGTGGAAAGCAAAGACACTATAGACAAAAGAAAACACCGATGTGCTAGCGCTTTTTAAAACACTTTACTCCTGCATTTTTAATAAGAAAAACCCATTTTCAACTGAAACTAAACACTGATGTGTTTAGCCATTTTTTTTTTTTTTTTTTTTTTTTTGCTCTGATTCTGAATTTTTCTGGTGTGTCTCAGGGTGTCCTTTATAGATTTACCAAACAGAACAGATATTGGTCGTTTAATTCAAGGAATGCTTCTTAGACTGTGGACAACTTCTTACATTATATTGCTCACCATTGCCTACTCTGTATGTATTATTCACTTTCTCTTGGTAATGATAATGAAGCACCGTGACCAAGACAACATAAAGAAAAGATGTTTATTTTGACTTTAATTTCCAGAAGCTTAGAGTCCATGCTGGCAGCAGGCATGGTGTCATGGCAGCAAGTACGGGAAGCAAAGAGTGTACATCTTGAACTACAAGCACAAATCAGAGAAAGTGGATGTGGCTCGAATTCTTCCAATTCTCAAACTCTCTTCTAATGACATTCTCCCGCAAGGCCACGTCGAATAACCCCCCTCAAACAAAGCTACCAACCAGGCACAAAGTACCCAAACATCTGGGCTTCTCAGGGAACATTCTCAGTCAAACCACTAAACCTCAAGTTCTTTCAGTTTTCATTTTCTCATCTTCCTCTTGAGAGAGTCATTCACTCATTCGTTGTGCTTCTTCCTTCCCTTGATATCAAACACCTGCCTGGTACACGATAAGTGTGTGCTCTACCACATAACCACATCCCTGATTTCAGGACCCTTTGTTTCCATCTTTCCAGAGCAGGTGGAAGTTTCTTCCTCAACTGTTCTCCAAGCCTTGCACATGTGCTTGCCTTTCAGGATGAAACACGAATAGACATGAATGACCTCCTTGCATTCTCTGGGCTTACTAACTGTCTCAAAGAAGAATATCATGTTTTGGCTACTTTTTCATTGGTAGCTCTCTAAAAAAATCAGTACCTAGATTAGTCATTATGAACAGTCAGATATCATAACCTCCTATGACAGGATATGCCTATGTCTGGATTCTGACATCTGTGCGATTTGTAGAAGCCTCTACTGTTGTAAACTTGTACTTAGCCTGCTCATTTTTCCTGTTTTAATTCTGAGTCTTCTGATTGTTTGCAGTTTTTGGAATTTACGTAAGATGTATCCAATAGTCCATTTTCATATATCTGCATTAAAGTTAGCCAGGGAGATAGAGCTTCCTACATGAACAGGGCAAAAAGGTAGTAATGTATTCCAGTACCTCTTCATACACACCCAAAATATACCTGTGCTCAGTTATAACCTTGACTTTGACTTACATGGTGCCTTCTTTGTCAGTGATCCTACAATTTAACCATGCTTACTATTCAACAAAGAATGTTCTACAGCCACAGTACATTGATTTGAGTCCCTCTCCTATATTTCATCTCTTATACTCCTTATAGCTGTATTTGTGAAACTTATCTCTTTCAGAATATCTTAAGCAACTGAATGATACATATGTTTAACATAATACCTTCAAATGGATTCCAGAGTGATCATTTTAATGGCAAAATAGTACTTGTCTTTTAGAATGAATTATAATTTACCTTCTAATTTCATATATACAAAGATGAGTTATATGTAGCTGTATATTTTGTGAATGAAAATCTGTACACACACCCAGATATAATGAGTAACTAAGGAAGATTTGGTAGTGATATTGTTGAGTTAGTCTGCATGCATTATTAAAATGTTGATGCATACACATATACCTTATTTATGAGCTAGCTTCTACAGGTATCAGTTAAGCATAGAATTTGTTATTAATTTAAAAGGATAAGTCTGTCCCTTGCAGTTACTCTCACACATTTGCTTAAATGAGAGAAAAAGCACTGAATTTTATTAAATTTTAGCCTATTTTACTTTTAGAGTATATGCTTTATTTGCTTCATATTATCCAAAGATTGAATTGCTTAAAAATGTACTAATGTTGATCTGTCTCTTATTTCTGAAAACTTCTTACTTTATCATGGCATATTATCATTCAAAACAACTCATTTGCTAGTTGTTATCTATAAGTTTGGATATTTATTAGAAAAAATATTTAATCTGAGAAACTAACATTTTTAGTCTTTACTGTTTTTGCTGCTGCTGCATTTTGTTTTGTTGTCATTGTTGTTGTTATTCTTTGTTTTTGAGACATAATATATAGTCAGTGCCAGCCTGGAACTTGCCCTTAAATGGAAACTAGTTTTAAACCTCTGATCCACTTTCCTCCATCTTTCAGTCTTGGGATTACAGGTGTAAATTGTGACATTTAGGCTCTAACTGGCTTTTAAGGATTTGGTACAATCATTATACTTCCTCAGTGAAAAAAAAATTGAAGCTTCCTTTCCAAGACAAAATTCTAATTTCATTTTCATAAGACATATCTATTTTAAATCTTGCCAATAAAATTATTTATTCAAACAATTTTATCCTTATTCACAAATTAAAATATTTCAAACTTTTATTCAAAGCATATGGTGTAACTATCTAGCATGATACCAAAAGAAACACTGCAGAAAGCTTTACTTGGGAAGCTTATAACATAATGATGGTTCATTGTGCCTTAGACTTATCCTATAGCTGAGTTCTGTCTAGGAAAATTAATGGTTATATAATTTCTCTGATGTATATGCACAGGGGATAATATGACAAATAATAGGGTACATGTAGAACAGTGACAAAATATTATACTAAATAAAATCTTGCATTTCCAGTAGCTGTTTAAACTATTCTCTAGAATAATGCTATAGTATTTTAACAAGACAATAATATGCAATGATATAAAAAACTATTATGACATAATAGAATCTACCACGCATTAAATAAAGATCTGTTTCTCAATTTAAACTCTGGAAGCAGCTAGTTAATATATTGGGCATCAGAGATTATTTTTAAATATGAATTATGTGGAAGGTGAAAATGTCTCAGAATACATGCTTGAAGACCAGGAACCCTGGTGAGAGTTCCAGGCTGGGACTCACTGCCAGGGCTTTCTGTGGTTTCAGAACTGAGAGGTTCATTTGGCACTCTAGTAGAGTAGCTTCTCCTTCTAAATTATGCATCAGAGCCCATCAATAACACCCTTTCCATAAAGTATGATGAATGTTTAAAACGATGGACCTGATCATTAGCATTATTTATGTCATGTAAAATATGTATGTCAAAGCAGCACCCATAAACATATAAAAAATGTTCAAGTGTAACCTTATAAAAGAAAAACAGGGGAAAAGAATCACTTAAAAGACTCATTAAGGCTCCATAAAATTAGCTGGTCATGAAGAGTCCAAAGTTTTCCAAAACTAAACAGGCTCTTGACAGTCCTCATAGCTGTCTAGGAGAACTAGGTACAATCCTACCAGTGTTGCAAGATACATTGAAATGAGTCTGGCACTGGGATGCATGTATTCTTCTAGATAGCTTGGCCAGTTTTCACTTCTTCTCTGCCTACCGTTCACCAAATATGTGTCTGTCTAATTGTCTATCTATATACATATCTGTATGTATATCTAAAGTTGTTGTTGGAGCTGCTCCACCTGACTCCATCCACCAGATGTGCATATGTGTATGTGTGTCCATATATACGTGCATATATGTATGTCTATGTGGAAAGTTTCAGAGTCTGCTTTGCTTCATCCATTGTATGTGTGTGTGCCAGTGCACCAAGTGCATACCTTGTGCCAGACAAGACTTTGCCGCTGGAAGACACATCAGTTTCTGGCTCTTTTCCCCTTGCTCTTTGCTTCAGTTTCTCTCTGTTATCAGCAGAAAGGATCGCTGCCATCAGTGAAACAGCCATCAGAGCTAACAGCTCTGCTTGATAGAGAGTTAATGTTCAGAGTTTCTAGCTGGAAGCTATCAGTTCTGGCAGTTAAAGAGTCAGAGAGAGAGAGAGAGAGTTTAGAGCCTTTAGCCACCCTAAACAGTGTTAACTCTGATACAACAGGGCCATCAGCTCTGGCCACCAAAGAGTTTAAGGAGAGTTCAGAGTTTCTAGCCAGAAGCTAGTAGCCTGAGAAGCCAGGAACCACCAGCTTTTGGCTCCTTTTGCCTATCTGCATACTGCCTCAGTTTACCCTCATGTTAAATCAAAACTTGACAAAGAGGAATAATTAAAATTATACAACTGTATACATGAAGATTAAATAGTTCATGTAAATGCATTACATTAGCATACGTCCCCAAGTTATCTGTTGTTACACCAATGGCTTTCCCAAAAGAAACATCAGATTCATTGCAAGGATGCAAGGATGGTTTACCATACACAAGTCAAACTGATATCACACATCTACAGTAGAAGGGCAAACCTAGGTGATCATATACACATATAAAGTAAAAGAATTTGATAGAGTCCTACATTCAATTCAATCCTGATTAAAAAGAAAAAAAAAGACAATAAGTTTGGTGTAGAAGGAAAGTACCATGCAACTCTGGTCACATGACCAGTATAAAGATGAAACTGCCTGATTTCTGAAACAGAAAATTAATGTGAATTTCATTGTATTTTTAAAGAATTTCTGACATAAGTGCAACGCACTTTGGTTGTACCTACTCCTCCTTCCCTTCCTCCATCTCCTTCCATGTCATGAAATTCCCCCTTCATGTCCAGATGGATAGATGATGATGATAGGGGATAGACAGATGATCGATGATAGATAGATAGATGATAGATAGATAGATGATAGATAGATAGATAGATAGATAGATAGATAGATACGTAGGTAGATAGATACAAAGATAGATACATAGATGGAAAATATGCATGTGTGTAGGGCCATGGGTAAACTACGAAAGAGTTCTTCCCTAAAGAAAACTGACTTACCTTTCTCAGCATCCTGTGGCTCCCCAGCCAGGGGTGAGCCCCATGAGCCCTTGTACAGACAATTGTGAAGATAGTCATAGCTGTTGAGATTTCTGGGTGCAATATTCACTATATTTAGTTCAGCATATTGTTGGAAGTCCTATCCAGAGCAATGGGCAAGAAGGATAAGGAATGGTTAAAAAGATTGGAAGAAGAAATAAAATTGTCATAGTGTGTAGGTGATTCATTATGTGTAGAAACTTATCCCAATAGAATTCAGCAAGACACACATTAAAAATAATAAATGAATTAATCAAAAATTCTGATTAGAATGTATATATATATATATATATATATATATATATATATATATATAGCACTTTACCATACTAGTAATAATTCCATGAAACAGAAAATAATATAGAAATATCATTTAAATAATTTCAAAATATTAAAATTTATAGAAATAAATTTAACTGAAGTAAACGATCTAGTGAAAACTATAGGGCATTGATTAAAGAAACCAAAGAATAAAAATACATACATGCAGGTGTACATACAAATGTATACACATAGACAGATACATACATACATAAATAAATACATACATACATACATACTAATAGGCAAATGCATTCATACAAGCATACATGTACATATCCACATACAAACATACTCAAGTACAAACAACATACATGCACGTATGTATCCAGAGGAAAGACATCCATCCTGTGCTCATGAACTGGAAAGATAAGTGTTACTAAAATGTCTATACCATTCAAAGAGACATAAAGATTTGATACAATCTGTACAAAAATATTAATTACATTATTCTCAGAGGGGGGAAGAAACCACAGTGACTTGTGGTAGAAAACAAAGAAGGACAGATCTCACTAGCTAACTTCAAAGTACAAGATGGCAGTTTAAGAACAACACAAGCATCTGACTGTATTGTCATAAAAAAAAGACACAGAAACCACTAAAAGAAATAAAACCTAAAAAATAAACCCATGCATCTGCAGCCTACTGAATATCAGCAAAGGAGGGAAAACATTTGCTAGAGAAAAGACTGTCTTTTCCACAAGTGGTGCTGAAAAACTCACAAGCACACCAAGAACAATGGAAGTAGCCTCTGTCTCAACAGTGGCAGAGCCAGCAAAAGGTAGACTAGTGAAGGGAAATTAGTAAATTTGCTGAAATAGTCAGGAAAAGCACTCCAGACAGTTGAAATGAATTAGGATATTTAGGACATAATTCCAGAACACAGGAAACAAAGGTGAAAATAGAGCAATAGCTGACACGAATATTCATAATGAAAGAAATTATCAAAAGAGCAGAGAGATGACCTACAGAATGGTAGAAAATTTACAAGTTCATACCTGATGATGCACAAATAGCCAGAATATATAGCAGACTCAAGACTGAGAAGAGAGAAATGAGAGAGGGAGAGAGGTGAACCATAAAACTAAACATTTTGCAAAATAAGTTCATACAAATGACTATCTAGAAGCTACACAGAATGTTTTGAATAATTAGCCATCAAGAAAATGCAAATAATTTCTACTCTCATATGAGGTATTGTATCCATACAACTCAAGTAGAATACAAGGTTTATTTCCAATACTTTGAACATGCTATTGCAAGCTGTTTAGGATAGTAAATTATACAAGTTAATTGTTGGTTGATCAAGTCATGGTCATGTCAACTACTAGTTTATTTTTATCACAAGAATATGCATTCTAGGTATAACAGATAGGTATGATTCTATAGATAGACAATGTAAAATAGGTAGATAAGGTCTTCAAAAACATCACGGTCCCACAGAATATGTCATTTAAAGATGTTTTTATTGTTTTAAGGATTATTTGACAATATAAGTCTGGTTAGCTCCTGGCAACACCCAGCCTACCTCAAAGAAGATGATGAGCATCAGAGAACCTTCTTTTGGAGATGGCTTCAAATGTGGCAAATCAGCCATTGGGCAAAATGTCCTCATTTCTGCCACAGATAGAATTCTACCTAAAAATAGGCAAGCTTACATGCAGGCAGAGTTAATGGCCAAACTCTGCCAAGGCAGAGTAAGCAAGTACTCAATAGTGTCTGCCTCACAAATATGTCTATCAGATAATCTGGGCCAGAAGGCTGAATATGATGCTACAACATTATAGAGTTTTGTGTGACAGTTCAGGCAGAAAACTGTCTCTGTCATTGTTTTCACTTGGGAAGCTGCTAGCTTGCACTTTCTGTTTACTTAGGTAATTAATTTTATTCCTCTTCAAGTCTCTAATGGGGTTGAAGACCAGATACTTTAATTTTACAATTAAGATTAACGAATCTTAATTTAAGTGTTAAGATGTTTTTAGTTCTAGACAGTTTAAACTTGATAGAGATGAGATATGATAGATATTGACTTACATTCAGAATTTTAGAAGCACCAACATAAGAATGATGTTTTCTTCAAGGCTGCCAAATAGAAATAGCCAAAGCACTATGAATGTAATACTAATATAATTCCCGATTGTTTCATGATTCTTCTTGATGTATGTAGCTTATTTTATATATGTATAATAATATAAATGTATATGTAAAATATAAAAATATTACAATTAAAAAAACAAAATACAAATCAAGGCCATAGCCATGGAGATAATGTTTAAGTCTAATGTAGAAAAAGATAAATATTTTAAAGTGATGTAAGTGTAAAGTGTGTAGAAGATGGAACACTTGTCTGCTGTCGTTAATGTAGCCAGTGGGGAAAGCAGCATGCCGGTTCCTCAAAAATTTAAAAAAGGCACTACTATGTGATGCAGAGTTCCCACTTATAAGTTTATATCCAAAGAGCGTGAAGTCTGTTTGTCAAGAAGTCTCTCACAGTCATGTTTATTGCAGCATAACTCATAATATCCAAGAAATGTGAATAAATTAATTCTTCATTTACAGATTAATAGATAAAATATAATTTATGGACACAATAGGATACTGTTAAGTCATGCAGAGGCTGAAACCCTATCAATATCTGTAACAGAATAGATGGACTAAGAAATCACTAAGTTTAATAAAATAAAGAATACACAGGAAAACAAGTAGCACACAATATCTCTCTTATAGAAAACATAAAAAATAAAGCTAATCTCAGAATTTAAGTGTACAATGTATAATATCAGAGCCTGGGAGTAGTGGTGAAGAAGGAGAAATGGGGAGTGATTAAGAAATGACACTTGGTCTTAGTTAAATAGGACCAATAAGATCTGGAATGCATAGAAAAGCAAATACAGACAATGATAATGCACTGGATATTTCAAATAAGTAAAGGAGAGTATTTGAAACATTTTCACCATTAAAAAAAAAATTATGCTTAAGGGCTGGATAGGGCTCCATGATTAAGATCAAGTACTGCCCCTGTGACAGATGCTTCACAAGAGCCTGGAACTCCAGGACCATGAACTCCAGTGACCTCTTCTGACCTTTGCAGGTAATTGCACTTATATGTACATACCCATGCAGAAACACACACATTGATACATGAATTTTTTTTAACTTAACTGAATAATTTCTAATGAGATATGTTTCACCGGATTACATACTACACATTTGTATATGGACCAAACATTACATGGTACCACCTAAATTTGTGATATTATACATTTTATGTAGTAACTTAGTTTCCTTTTAATTTTGAAAAGATGCATACAAGAACCTATTGCTATCATCATAGTACACTATGATACATATTTGTTAACCTCTCTCATCTTCTCTTTTCCTTTATCCCTATTCTTTGTGATCATTATTCTGTTCTCAACTTATATAAGAAGAGCTTCGTAAGTATTACAAATGGGTGACAATAAAATTGTAATTAATTTTAAAGCAAAACAAAAAGAACAGAACATATGTGGGTGATAGGAAAGAATGGTAATAACGGCATTTACACCCACAAATTACATAGCAAAGTGGAAACACAAGGATAGGTACAGTGTGTGTGACATGTGGGAAACAGGACCACAAGCAACATTACAAAACATGAGCATCTAACACACAATAGCTTCCAGCAATTAGATGTTGCAATTAAATTATGCTCAATGTTGTTATATTTATATCCAATTTGAAATGCATATAATTGACTAAACTAGATTAAGAGATTGATATGAGCTGTTTTCATGGTTTTCTTCTTGGCAAACTCAATTGAAAGAAATAAGCAGACGGTGAACCAAAGCCGTAGGGCATCATATCTTACTTGTGGCTGCTCCCTAGAGGTCCTGACGCATAAATAGTAGCAAAAATGCATGTGTGTGTGTGTGTGTGTGTGTGTGTGTATTGGGGGTGTGGGTGGGGTTCTGCAATGTCCTAAGAAAGAGAAGTATCTCAGTTGTGATCTATCGTGATAGTTTGCAAGAATACCTATCACAATGAAATTTTAGCCCTACCTCCTAAAATCCAAGGTTTCTATTATCCCAAATCAACAAATAAGCAAACAACAGCATGAAAACAAAAACAGTGAGAAGATCCATCACACATTCCTACAGAGCTTTGAGACTTGAGAGGCAAGGACACATTTTTATTAACAACTTCCCTTATTCTTTACCTGCCCTCTACTTAGACTGTTCTGTACTCATGCTTCAGTGTTTGCTGCCAGGGTTTTATATGGACTTCTGTGGAAACATCCTAGAATCTCAAGCGGGACAAGAGCCAGCACTAAGTAAAGGAACCCAACCCAGTACTGCCGGTGATCCTGACAGATTAGGGCTCCATTACTACAAGCAGTAATCTGATAGTAACAGCAATGTAGACTTGTACCCATCAGCAGTGGATTACCCAGAAAAGTATGCTGTGTAGAGGAAAAGAAGGAATGCTACCTGCTGAGAGATGGCGGTGCTAGTTTAATGCCTCCAGGACATAAGAATATGAAAAGCAGTTATATGGCTAGTGTTTCCAAAATGTTTAAAAAGCAAAGCAAAAACAAAAACAAAAACAAGCAAAAAAACAAACAAACAAACAAACAACAAAAAAAAAAAACTCTGGGCTAGAGATGGTTTTAGAGATATGAAAGCCTCCAAAATAATTTGGGAATCAATAGTTCTAAAGAGAGCAGTACTAAGCTCTCAACTAAATACACTAGATGTAGGATTGCACCTCTATTCACATGCATAAGGAGTACTTCAGCCAACATGATATCAGCAGTTAAAGTAATGGAAAAGTAATCAACAGCTAGACATATTGAGTCATGTGACTTTTCTTGGCACTATGTGTGAAAACGTCTAGCCACCTGAGATAGGAAAGGGATGACAGGCCATAGTAACACTCCCACTTATGTCTGCTTTTGGTAAATAGATTCATTTATTTGGTTTGCCTATAGGAATATGGACCAGGACTTATCTATAGGACATGAACTAAGTGAAGACAAATAACTTCATCATAGGAAAACCCAATCCAGCGTGGATGACAGCCTGGGAAAGCAACACCCCTGCAGATGTCTGTAACTCCACAGGTCTGTTGAGTCTCATCTCCCCAGCAGTATTTACAGTTTACCTACCCTTGGATAAGAGACCTTGTGAATCTTGTAAGTTTCAGAAGCTTCCTGGGAATTAGGAGTTGTTTACTTCCTGAGACCTGCAATTGTGTTTTCTGAGTACTCCAAATACTCCAAAATAGAATATTTTAATGCAAAGGGATTGCTACATCACAAATGAAAATATAATCAATTTTAAATAACAATTATCAGATATGTACAACATATTCCTTATATTGGAGTAAACATGCTGTTAATGTCCAGAATGCACAAAAGGAAGACCCCAGACCCAGATAGTATGCAAGCAGCAAAAAGCATTTATTTCTGCAGAAATCCAGCATGCTGGGGTCACCATTTAGGCACAATGGTGACCATGAGATGAACTCTCAGGATCTTTATAAAGCCAGTTAGGGGACTTCCAGGTACAGTAATATCATTTTTATTTCTATTGGTGTAGACTTGAAACATGGGTATGGGCATACCATTGATTGACTGGTGTTGTATCAGGAGTTTGTCATGAGTTAGGAGCCAGCCACACCAGCAGTTAAGCTGCCTTATCTCCTCTGGCCCGATGTCCTAACCTCTGCTATCTAGATGTCCTGGACAGTTCTGATTGTTGTCCAATCTCTGTGGTTTTCTCCGTAAATGGCATATCTATTTCTGAGAAAGAGATACTTAGTCCTGTGCTAGCTTGGTAGAGAAATGGGGCCTATCATGGAATTGGTTAGGATTATCTAACTAGGCCACCTCAATACTAAGAATATGGACAATGACAAATTCATATTGGATATAAAATTAAATGTGTTAAAACAAGGAATAATAGAGCATAGAAAACTGTGGAAGTTCCTGTTTAATAATACCCAGTGCTTCTTGGTGACTTTACATTGAGGTCTCTGTAGATATACTTGTGGATTATAATCAATGCATCACTTCCATCTGACATTTCATGGCTAAATTCAGAATTTCCCCCAAAAAGTAAAAACCAGGAGCTTGTGTCCTGTATAATAAATAACACTTTATAGGCTCTAATCTGCTGCCAGCAAAACACCTGGAGCAGAAAACAGTTAAATATGAGAATCAAATACATATCAGGTAAGAAGTACAAGACTAAACCCAAGCACAGTGAAGGATAGTGGGTTTCACCTTTCAAAGAGTAATGCATCCTCAGAGTTAAATTATGTGTCCATCCAATGCATTCCAAACCTTCTTCACTTGAGATTTTTGGGCATCTTACTGTTGCCATGAATCACTTTTATGAACATTACTATGAAAGTGCTGCCATTACTTTAGGCCTGTATCTAAAAGCATGTACTACATGATGCGTTCTTTGCTTCCAGATGCAAGAATGACATCTGTTCCCATCCTTGATGTTCTTTCTATGCCAGACATTTATGCGACAGTAGCTTCTGCTCTTGCTGATTGCTCTCTCCTCTTCTCCACCCCTTGATAAGTAAGTGATTTCATCCATTCCCAAGAACCCTGATGACATCTATAATTAGCCTTCTTTTTTTCCCCAACATCAACTTCTCTGACTTAATTCATCTATATTTTATTTGTACTTGGATGTTGGCCAAAGTCTCAGATTTAACATAGGCAAAGCAGAATTTTCATTGCTCTCTTATGAAATTATCCTTAGTTGTTCTAAGATTCTGTCCTTCAACCTAGCTTAGTAAATATGGCCAAATGGCCATATACTGCCTATACACTCTCCAACTACCAAATCTACCCTACAACAAGATTTCCAGCTAAGACTGGTAAGTCTAACTTGGAATTTTCACAACCTTCATGTTTGGGTTGGGTGCCACATTCTATACAGAAGCATAGCCTACTTGGCTCACATCAGACACATAAACAACAAAGAAGTCCACATACCTAGGTCTTATTCTAAGAATAATAGACAGTACTGCTGTGCCCTAAAATATCCACAGTCCTATAGAAGTATTCTCTAATTTTTAAAAAGCTAGAATATTTCCATGACACATATTTTATAATAACAATCATAAATGTCATCAAAGAAACCCTGGAGTTTAAAGAAGATAAAAGATATAGCTCAGTAAAGTTAAAGAGGATGAGCTTGAAGAAAATAAATGACTGAGTGATGCCCAAGAAAACACAAACAGAAGACTGAATGAAGTGATGAAGACAATTCAGGATTTGAAAATCCAAGTCAGTAAAGAGATAGAAATAGCAGCCTTATTCATAATAGCCAGAACATGGAAACAGCCTAAGTGTCCCTCAATAGAAGAGTGGATAAAGAAACTGTGGTACATATACACTATGGAATACTACTCAGCTATTAAAAACAAGGAATTCCCGAAATTTGTGGATAAATGGATTGAGCTAGAAATGATCATAATGAGTGAGTTAACCCAGAAGCAGAAAGAATCAAATGGTATATACTCACTTATATCTGCATACTAGTCCAAGGGGCATGTCCCACAAAAGCCTTCACTTACCAGGAAACTGGGACAGAGGGGAAGGCATCCTATTGGGACTCTAAATGAGAGATGCATGAGAGAAAAGCAAAATAAAAGGATACAGAGGGTCCTAGAAACCTACAAGTAGAACAATATGATAGGCAGATTTGGGCCCAGGGGTCCCGCTCAAACTAAGGCACCAGCCAAGGACAATACAGGAGGTAAACTTTAAACCCCTTCCCAGATCTAGCCAATGGTCAGAATATTCTCCACAGTTGAGTGGAGAGTGTGATATGACTTTCTCACGTACTCTGGTGCCTCACATTTGACCATGTCCCCTGGAGGGGGAGACCTGGTGGCACTCAGAGGAAGGACAGCAGGTAGCCAAGAAGAGACATGACACCCTATGAGAATATATAGGGGGAGGTGATCCCCCTCAGGAACAGTCATAGGGGAGGGGAATAATGGGAAAATGGGGGGGGAGGAATGGGAGGATACAAGGGATGGGATAAACATTGAGATGTAACAAGAATAAATTAATAAAAAAAATTAAAAATAAATAAATAAATAAATAATATATTTAAAAAAAGAGAGAGAGAGAGAGATCAAGCTGAAATGAAAATGTAGTGGAACAACTCAATAATCCAATTTAGAAAATTCAGATGAAAATCTTCCAAGAAAATTTCCAGCTAAGACACATTTACACCACATACAATTTTCCCAGCCTCCTTGTATAGGTTGGGTGGCACATTCAAGTAAAGGACAGATTTCAGGACTCAACAATAGAGTAAACAAGTTTATAACACAAACAAAAAATTTTGAGAAAAAATTTAAATACTGAAAAAGAACATGAAAAATTGTGGAGCACAGGAAAAAGATAAAATAGTTTAACTAGAGGACAGATGAGGGAAAGATCCCCGGTCAGTGTTCTTCAACAAAAGAAATCAAAGCAACATTGAGTTTTGATGATCATGCTAAAACCAAATAAGAATGTGAGACAGGCAAAGATTAGGGGGGAGAAATTCAGTTATTTAAATGAGAGAAAAGCAAGATAAGTTTAAAATAGAGAAAGAATTCAATGAATATTTTTGTTTTATAGACTAAAATTACACTCTTTAAACACTAGACATAGGCATGGTGGCACATCCTGTAACATTTAGTAAGCTGAAGTAGGAGAAATTCCATTGTGGGGAGGGGAGACTCTGGGCAATGTAGGAGCAATCAGCCTCAAAAATAATATAACAAAGCAAACAAAAATAGGTGATCAGTGTTTAAGATGCTGCAGCTTGAGATGGTGGATGAATGTTGGCTTTGAGTTCTAAATGTATAAAAGCAGCAACTGTGTATTCTGAAATACATGTAATGTTTAATGATTGCTGTGTTGTGACTTAGACTAACCAGATCAGCTACATCATCTTAGCAACAGAAGGGGTCTGTCATAGTGGAGTTCACTTGTGCTGCCTTCAGTACAAATGAATATTTACTATTGACTTTCCAGTCTTTATTGAAATGTTGTTACCTACAGAATATTAAATTCTGATATTTTCAAACAATAGCTACATGGCAGCTTTGTTCCATGGAAGGAGGAAAAAAGACAAAAAAAAAAATCACTTAAGTCTTTAAAATTGAATTCAATTCCCATCAACCACATGGTTGCTCACAAACATCTACAATGGGATCTGATGCCCTCTTCAGGTGTGCTGGTGTACATGCAGGCAGAACACTGTATACATAATAAACAAATATTTTTTTAAAAAGTGAACTCCAGTATATTTAAGTCGCTGAATTTATATTATAATATAGAAACATTCTAAAATAAAATACTGTTGAGCTTCTGAATCTTATATAAATAAGTCAAAACAGCCTGGAAGTATGTTGTTTTCTAAAAAATAGTGGATCCCTTAAATTCATATTATCAAAAAGAATCTATTTGTGAGGCAGAGTATCAAACTTCAAACTGTCTGGGGTTTTAATAAAAGCTTCGTGATGCAGAGCTATGTGTTTTGATTTATTTTCATGCAGCCTTCACCTTACAACTGAGATCATACCAGATAAAGTTCCTACAATAAGAAACGCACAACTTGGCTTTGATTCTTGTTAAAGCTACTGTGTTTTAATATGACGATTAATGAATCAGTTGTGTTCATCCTATTAGCCATACATGAAGTCATGGACTTCGCTTTAATTGTCTCCAATAATAATATCCATTGAGTTTTCTAAACCTAACTTAAAATGTTGAAAGCAACCCACCATGTATGCATTCTTTGGCACAGGCACATATTTAAACAGGCTTCTGAAGTTTCTCCAAACCCTAGGACAAATACTCAAAGTGTAAGCAAGTCTCATGTGTGCAGCCTCATACAGCTATGTGTGCCACCTTACATAAGGCTACACACCCTCTTATAGTGAAGCTCCAGTAATCCAAAACTTGCCCTTTCATGTAATTTATAAATTCTAAGTGCTAAAGACTTATCCATAAAATTTCTGCAGGTTCCATGTTAACTTTCTTAACTACTCTGTGCTGTCATATCTGTAAGTCATCTTCAAATACTAATAAGGTGTTATGCGCTAGCAGAATATATAGAAATTTTAAAAATCAAAATATATTGAAAGAAAACATCATTTTCACATCTCTGTTTTTCACTTCATAAAGCTTAAAGCATAAGACTAGGCAGGTCATTAAATTTTTTGCACTGGACACCCTTTACTATAGTTATATGCTGTGCTACAACACCATGCCAGTTGCTCTGCAACCCAACCTTTGGTGGGTAAATCTGAGAAGTTCTCAACTATGTACAGAGTTGAGTTACTTATGTGCAAAGGATCATGAGGAACGCTACCAAAATAAATTACTTTAGGTTCACCATGGAGAAAATATAAGATTTAAACTAAAGTTAAAAGTTCTTGAGGAAGTCAGAGTTTCTCAATATGGTTTGAGAGCAGGAAATAAAAGATGTAATGAAGGTCATCATTCAGCCTCAACACCTCATACGAACTCTCTTGAAGACAATAAGTGACATAAGTTTACAGCGTCAGGTATAAATGTCTCCACTCTACAAGCCAAACAAAATACTCGCTCTGACCTAAATGCAGCCTTGCTTGCATTAAATGACCAGGAACATGCTGATAGCAGCAACATCCTAACATTTTCTCTTATACCTGGTAAATCAGCATAGACAAACTTGCTTCTAGGCATTCCTGCTGCCTCCAGCAGCCAAATCACAGAGGGATCATCTACTCTGGAGTGCCAGGACCTTTCATAAATAGCACCAGGAAGATGTAGGCATCTTTGGGAACAAGGTGGTGAAATCATCCCTAAAACAATCCACTTGCCTCTTACATGGCATATATCCATCTCTGCTCAGCTGATAGGAGCAGGCAAGGTAGAAAACTTCTCAAAAACAAGATCCCAAGTACACAGCTTGATGAATAGGTTTTAGGGATTTTTTTCCCTCATACTCAAAATAAGTTAATAAATTCCTTACAGTATGATTCCCCAGATAAAAGAACAAACACCCTTAAAAGTTTAATCATAGCTGTGGCACTGAAATTAAGCACAGCAGGAAATGAAAGTTATGGACTTCAAAAGAGGTGGCTCCATCTCTTTTTAAGCTTCACTTGGCGTATTTCTATGCGTCTCCCAACACTTTTGTATCACTGCAAAGACAGCATAGAGGTCATAGGATGACTCTATAGGCAACCAGTAAAACCAGGAGGTAAACAACATAAAGGCATAATATTCTGGGCTCACAAGGCACATCAGTAGACAAAGGGCTTGATGCTGAACTTCATGACCTCAGTTTGATCCTGGAAACCCACACGGTAAAAAGAGATAGCCAACTTCTCTAAGCTGTTCTCTGACTTCCCTATACCTGCTGTGGCATGTGTATATATGCATGCACACATGCATACACACACAGTCACACACCAAAGTAATACCTAAATACATAAAAATAATAATTTAAAACACCTTCTCAATGATTCCAATAGGACATAAGTATAATAGAACAAATTTGTTAAATGAATGATATTTGGCAATGGTGTTACGTACATTTTGCAATCCATTAACAAAGATTCTTTTAATTTCTATTATGTCAGCAAACGTTCATACACTTTATTTATGTAGTATATATTGAAGATATGATATTCTCTATGGTGCTTCTATTCCACATGAGGATGATAAAAATTAGGATGTAGATGGGTCAGGAAATGATCATTGCTAGAAAAAAATTTAGGAGAGGAGAGCTACTGAACAGGAAGGATGCTCACGGGTATTAGTTATTAGCAGTTGTTACTATGAAATGCAGAGGTCCAGGTAGAGGATGGGGCAAGCAGAAAGCGTGAGAATGAGCCATGGTTGGCATAATAGGGAGAAGCAGAGAGCCAATGGCAATATGTGAGTGAGAAGGAGTCTAGGATCAGAGACAAGGGCCCTGCAAGTTGTGCGTCCAATATTTGCTTTCATTTTACGGCTATGATAAGGAAAGATCTGTTGCGATCAAAGTTTTCTAAGAGAACCTTGTTTACTGAGCTAAGAATAGACACGAAGAAAAATAGAAATAGATAAGAATGCCTTGGAGGTTAATGGGACAAGAATATCCAATGGCAATAAATGATGCCTTAAATATCGACTAAGTTTTTGTTAACTCAAAAAAATATAACTATAAAACATAGAAGCTGGGTCCACATTTTATATGGTAGAGAACAAGGTATTATCTATCAACTGAAAAAAAATAAGAGAAAAGAATATACAATGGCTTGCAGAATTTTAGCAGTTGACTGTGGGTTAAGAAGCAGAGTATTAGGAATCTCATATTGACAGGGTGGCTGTGGGATATGAAAAGGGGAAAGAGATAAAGTGTCAAGGAACATTCAGGTTGTTTATATTTTCTTTAAAACATGAGACACCAGGAAAATGGAGTTGCCATGTAAAGAGACAGAGTGCAGCTAAGGTCAGTAATGTTTATGAGAAAAAGGTAGAATAGGAGTTTGGGCAGCAGACATCACACTACAAGACCGTTCACACGGCTGGTTGTTGATGCTGAAGGGGGAAGCAGTCTAAGAAATATACATTTATTGTGTCCAGGATGAAGATAGTTTTGTAAAGCCATGCACTGGATGCAATCACTGAGGCATGTCAATAAGGGACAAAAGAGAGAACCTTCTAGAACGGAGCCCTAGGACACCACAGCATTCAGAGCTAGAAAATGAAACCGATAGAAAAACACTGCTGTTAGAGCAGAAGAGAAGCAATGACATGTTCTACACTGTAAGGAATGATCTGGCTGGACACAGTATCAGGTGGGCTAGTACGCAGTACTTCACAGGTTTGAGAAAAAGCACCAGTGAGGAGGAAATGTTCTAACACATTTATAATGCCAAAATGAGAACATAAATAGGTTGGAGCTGTCTTAGCTTTTTTTTTTTTTTTTTTTTTTTTTTTTTTTTTTTTTCATTGTGTCTACTCAAATATTCATTGTTGTGGACAGAAATTTTGGACAAAAAGATCTCAAAATTTTATTTGTCATTATAGGTAACTTGCCTGAAAAACATATCCAAATCCTTACCCACTGTATGTTATGCACACCTAGGTCCATTTTGTATGTGCTATTTCTCAGATCTTCTCTGAGATTTAGCTTGTGCAAAGAGGAATTGTGAACTCCGGGATTAGGCAGGAGATAACTTGCAAAACTGAATTACAATTGTGGTAAACAGAACAACCTGTGATTCCTTGAACTGCTGGTCCTGGATTTACCCTCTAAAGTCCTCAAGTTTCTTTGGCTTTAAATCAACCCAGTGATCTGTGTTTTTAGCAGTTCTCTTGGATGATAATGAGCAGAGGTTCAGTTCTTGGTAGCAATGTTACTCTCAAATAGTCACCTACATTCTGACGGTTTGCTGACTGGATGAAGGCAGAAGCCCTCGGGGAGGCAGCAGTGTGGCAAAAGTCTCTGAATCTATAGCAATATTTATCTAGTAAAGACCGTATAACTTCACTTTAAACATGTTTGTGATATCTAAATGGCTTTGATCTGTTTTTCGTTGTTTTGTGCTTACCTCTCCCAAATCTAACTGAAAGGTTGTCTTCAAAGGCTCAATCATAAACTGGGATTACCAGGGGATCACTGTGCAGTGTGTGGATAGAAGGGAACTCTTGCTTATACCATCAGGGTCCTGGGTGCATCTGGTTTGTAGTTCTTTCTGGTTTCTGTTTTTTTCTATATTGTTCTTTTTCCTGAACTCTTCTACATTGTTGATGCAAGCTTGCATACTGTGTTTTTGTTGGTGCATTTATTTTAATACTTTCATTCACTTTCTTTTCCAGAACAAATAAATCAATACAAAATAGAAAATCATATACCACATGTTTATAAACATTTTGTATGGAAAATCTATTTACTCCCTGGGGACTCTTGACATATGCTCCTATTGAAGCAGCAAAGGGGTACTGTGTCCTTACTGTCTTTCATGATGAGCCAACATCCTTTCGAAAGAGCAACCAAGAAAATTTACAAGATAGTTAACCTAAGGGGGCTGTAAATCTAGGACTTGTATGAATATGAATCTGTAAAATAAATTACCTGAAGGTGAAAAGAAAAATCTATGTATTGACATGCAGACTACCTAGCTATCAGTCCTATGCCCTTATTAATTTAGTGCTTATTAAATATTGGAAAATGAATGAAGCTATGTAATAATTCCTAGGGACTACAATGAAATCATTTTGAAAATCATTATTAACTATAATAAATTACATCTCTATTATGCCAAACTTTCCTCAAAACCAGTTTTGTAAAAGGAAAAGAAAGCTGGAAATCCACAATATGATGTTCTCTCTTTTAGGATAGCTTCATTGAACAGGTTGGCTGCATATAAAAGTCACAGGTGCCAGCTACCTTATGTTGAATCCAAACAATACAAAAATTATTTTAGGAGATAGAAAAAATTTCTAATTGAGTCCCACAGACCATATTGGCTTCCTAATTCCAACTGAGGTAATCATTTCATCCTTTGCCTAATGCTTGAAATCTGCTCTAGAGTTATAAAATCTGATCAATTGAGGGTTTAAAATGTTAGCTAACTATTTTTTTTCATTTGTAACATCATTATAATTATTTTAATGGCTAGTAGACCTTCCAAATTTAAATATCCCTGAGTCAAATTCAGCCAAATGACTGTAAGCCTTAAATGAGATGGCTAATCTTATTATTTTATCTGTGTAGAGTTACTTTTCTGTTAAATACAAATTGCCTGACTCTCTAATGAAGAGATCATGTGACAGGAAGGAAGCTTGATTCACTCACTTGAATGAACATGGTCTTGTTAATTTGTTAAATATTAATCCATTTGAATATGTTTCCCAGAGTACGTTGTGGGTTTCTAGAGGATAGAACCCATTCAAATCACAGCCCCAGTAACAGGGCAATGACAGTACCCAGGACACATTTGATAAATATTTATATGTTAGATCTTTAGTTTCTTGACAGGAAAAAAAGGATCTATCCTTTTCGTAATTTTATTCAAAGCAATAGAATATAAAATTTCTTTTGTCAATAAATCCTGGAGAATTCTTTAGCAGGAACATAATCTCTGGTAACACAGTTTCTAGTGGCCACAGTGGGAGGGATGCTACTACTGTCTAACTTAAGTCCCACCTCACACACACACTCCCAAACACAAGGCAAACTGATATGTGTTGAGTGCCTTAGACTTGAGACTTGAAAGCTTCTGAATATAGAGCTTTAGAACCGAAAGAGGGTCCAATATTTTTCTGCTTTATCCTGGGTTCTAAAGAAACGTCTGCATGGTTGAAAATCTGAGTCTTATTACATTTGATTCAATCATTGTTTACCGTTTTATTGTCATGTAACAAGTTACTAAAATGTATCAGCTTTAAAAATTCAGTTATTTTCGCCCAACAAGTCAGTGGTCTGGTAGCAGCCTACTCAGGACCTCTGATAAAAGTCACTGTCAGCTGGGTCATGTTGCCTTCTGAACAGGGCATTTTCCCCCCTGAGGTAAATAGCTGTTACAAGAATTCAGTTCTAATTCATAGACTTATGGGACTAACATTCTGCCTCATTGCTAGCTGCTGGTCAGAGTCTCTGCTGCTTGCCATTTCACACTCTCATAACACAGCATCTCTGTAAAACCAGGAGAATTCTTCTCTCAGGAATGCCCTAAACTCATAGGTTTAAAAGATCTTTTTATTTATTTATTTTTAATTTGTTTTATTTTTCATTTTTTTACATATACGTTTATAATATTGCACATATATTCAATAAACTACTTACAACAAGAAGAACCGTGAAACAATCAGGAATTATATTAATGTTACATTCATAGTGTTTTGGCTATTTGTATTTGGCAACCTTGAAGAAAACATCTTTCCTATCTTGATACATCTAAAATTCTGATTGTAAATAATATCTATAATATCTCATCTCTACCAATTTAAAACATCTATCTAGACCTAAAATCATCTTAACCCCTAAACAACTAAGCTTAATTATAAAATTAAACTATTTGCTCTTCAACCCCATCGGAGACTTGAGAAGGAATAAAATTAATTACCTGAGTAGACGGGAAGTGCAATTAGCAGCTTCCAAAATGAGAAAATAACAGAGACAGTTTGCTGCCTGAATAGTCACCCCAAACTCTCTATAACATTGGAGCATCATCTTCAGGCTTCTGACAGACATATTTGTGAGGCAGGAACTATTGAGGACTTGCTTACCCTGTCTTGACAGAGTTTAGCCATCAACTCTTCCTGCACCAAAACTTGCCCATTTTTAGGCAGAATTCTGTCTGTGGCAGAAATGAGGATGTTTTTGCCCAGGGACTAGTTTACCACATTTGAAGCCATCTCCATAAGGAGATGCTCATCATCTTCTTTGACATAGGCTGGGGGTTGCCAGGAGTTAATCTGTCTTACTCTCAAAGAATATGTAAAATACTAAAAACATCTTTAAATGCCATGTTCCGTAGGTCTCTGAGGTTTTTGAAGGCCTTATCTACCTATTTTACCTTATCTTCCTGTTGTGAATATGTATATTTTATCTGCATGTATGTCTGCCTGCCATGTACATGCAGTGCCATTAGAGGCCATCAGAGAATATTAGATCATCTAAAATTGAAATTGCAAATAACTGTTAGTGCCCTGTGTATGTTAGGAGCAGAACCCAGATCCTCTGCAAAAGCATCTTATCTACTGAGCTTACACTCAGCCTGTTTAGCCCTATTTTAAAGGATATATTCCAAATTAAGGGGAGGGGGGGCCCACCTAGGATGATCTCCTTTCTGAGTAACACAATATCATGATTTATGACCTTCATTAAATCTACAAAATCCACTTATCATTTCCATACAACAAAATAAAATCACAGCAATAGCATCCTATTCAATTTAGAGTCCTTACAAATACTAAAAGCAGATTATAACATAGGCGCTTACTACCTGCCAACCTACTATTTTATTTCTTAAGTCAAAGCCTGAACATCAAGAAGATAGAGATGCTATCTTTCTTTCCTTTGTTTCTTCCTTTAATTGTCAGGTACATGCAGGCATTCAGTGACTATCTTGAATGAACATACAATGGCTAAGTTATATGAATGTATAAATAGAATGAAGACGTTTAATGATTTTCAGTTAAATGGAGAATCTACGAGGTAAGGCAGAAGTAGCCCCTCAAAATGTTTTCTAGATTCTAATTCTCAGAACCCACAGCTATGACCTTATACAGAGAGAGTGAATAGTCTCTTCTACTTTAAGCATCTTGTTAAAGATTAGAACGAATGTGCTTTAACCTGGATGACCTGTGTCGGCCTCACTCAGTTCCCTGGAGCATGTTTGAGGAAAGTTGAGTGAGGCAAAGGAAAAGACACAAGAAACGGAAGTAGTGCCACAATGGAGAATGACGTGAAAGTGATGATGCCACTGGTGGAGGTAAGGCAGCAGCCTCCACAGGCTGGGAGTAGCGAGGAGCTTACCCAACCCTGGAGATGGAAATTAGAGTTTGGCACTGCCCAGGACAACCCTGTCTCTGATTTCTTGCCTTTGAATTTCCAGGTAATATATTTCTGTTATTTTAAGCAACCCTGCTGGTGGTCATTTGTAATGACAGCCCTAAGAAATTAATAAAATAAGATTATTGATGTATCTAGTAATACATTTAATTACCAAAGAAAGACAATATAAGTGGCAAAAAAAATTTTATTTTAAAATCCTAAGCAATTTGGGACATGTTTTATTATTAAATTAGAAACAAAAAAGGCTTACTAGCAATATCAGTTCACAGTGTTTTGACAGACTGACAATGCTTAAAAATTACAAGAATATACTGCTCTCAAGGGAGGAGTCAGTGAACTGTTTCCTGTTTGTGGTAAGCAAAAATTATGTCAGCTCAGTGGAAAGCAATCTGATATCTTTTTTCAAAGTTACAGTTTGTGAAACAGCTTCCTTGAATATTGGGATGCTAGGGACCTAACAAAGCACCTAGGATTTGAAGAAGAAAGAAACTAGATAGCAGAAATCTCCCAGATGTAAGCAACTCTTGAGAAGTCTTCTCAAGGACTGCCAATTTAGAAGTGGCATAGGACCAAAAAGTAATAGCTAAGAAGATGAACTGATGCTTTGGAAGTCTGATGGGAGGGAAGGCATAAAGTTTGGCTGATGGACACTTAGGCTGTTTCCAGGTTCTGGCTATTATGAATAAGGCTGCTATGAACATGGCTGAGAAAATGTTCTTGGACTAGAAATGATCATAATGAGTGAGTTAACCCAGAAGCAGAAAGAGTCAAATGGTATATACTCACTTATATCTGGACACTAACCCAAGGAACATGGCCCATGAAAGTCTTCACTTACCAGGAAAGTGGAACAGAGGGGAAGACTTCCTATTGGGACTCTAGGTGAGAGAAGCATGGGAGAATGGGGAAATAGAAGGATCCAGAGGGTCCTAGAAACCTACAAGAAGAACAATATGATGGTCAGATCTGGGCCCAGGGGTCCTGCTCAAACTATGGCACCAGCCAAGGACAAAACATGCAGTAAACTTCAAACCCCTACCCAGATCTAGCGAATGGACAAGACATTCTCCACTGTTGAGTGTAGAGTGGGGACTGACTTTCACACGTATTCTGGTGCCCCATATTTGACCACGTCCCCTGGATGGGGAGGCCTGGCGGCACTCAGAGGAAGTAAAGTAGGCTGCCAAGAAGAGACTTGATACCCTATGAGCATATACAGGGGGAGGAGGTCCCTCTCAGTCACACTTATAGGGGAGGGGAGTAAGGGGAAAATGGGAGGGAGGGAGGAATGGGAGGATGCAAGGGATGGGATAACAATTGAGATGTAATATCAATAAATTAATAAAATATATTTTTAAAAGAAAATAACTTCTAAAGACAGAGATAACCCACAAACTTGCCACACTGTCCCTGAAGACAATGCTCAGATTCCTAACTGTGTTTTTGTTAATAAATTGCTCATTTAAAACATGTTTCAAAGAAATGTGGAGTGGGGGTAGAAAATAGAGAACACAATTTCAAAAATTGGCAAGTTGCTTGACTAGACGCTACTCCAGGAAGATGAAGGGGGTGTAAGGTGATTGTGATGATGTCCAACCAGGAACATAGGAAATCGTAAAAGAAGTGATGGTATGTTATGAGGAAAACTGACCTTTCTTTGTTAGTGGCAAACATGTAAAATGGTGCAGCTGCTGTGGAAAACTGTTTGACGAGTACTCATAACAACCATGTTCATAGCAGCCTTATTCATAATAGCCAGAACATGGAAACAGCCTAAGTGTCCATCAGTAGAAGAGTGGATAAAGAAACTGTGGTACATATTCACTATGGAATACTACTCAGCTATTAAAAACAAGGAATTCCCGAAATTTGTGGATAAATGGATTGAGCTAGAAATGATCATAATGAGTGAGTTAACCCAGAAGCAGAAAGAATCAAATGGTATATACTCACTTATATCTGCATACTAGCCCAAGGGGCATGTCCCACGAAAGCCTTCACTTACCAGGAAACTGGGACAGAGGGGAAGGCATCCTATTGGGACTCTAAATGAGAGACGCATGGGAGAATAGCAAAATAAAAGGATACAGAGGGCCCTAGAAATCTACAAGTTGAACAATATGATAGGCAGATTTGGGCCCAGGGGTCCCGCTCAAACTAAGGCACCAGCCAAGGACAATACAGGAGGTAAACTTTAAACCCCTTCCCAGATCTAGCCAATGGTCAAAATATTCTCCACAGTTGAGTGGAGAGTGTGATATGACTTTCTCACGTACTCTGGTGCCTCACATTTGACCATGTCCCCTGGAGGGGGAGACCTGGTGGCACTCAGAGGAAGGACAGCTGGTAGCCAAGAAGAGACTTGATACCCTATGAGAATATACAGGGGGAGGTAATCCCCCTCAGGAACAGTCATAGGGGAGGGGAATAACGGGAAAATGGGGGGGGGGATGGGAGGATACAAGGGATGGGATAAACATTGAGATGTAACAAGAATAAATTAATAAAAAAAAAAAAGAATTGTTCAAATTCCATATGGCTCAGAATAGGAATATATACAGAAGTACACAAGTATTTGGTGAAGTGTTATTCAGAGTAGCCAAAAGTTGACAACAATTCAACTGTCCATCAACGAATGAATAAATAATCAAAACAGGACATATATCCCATGAACACTTATTCAGCCACAAAAAAAAAAAAAATGAAATTCTGCTTATATAATAGAGAAGGCATCTAGAAGGCATCTTGTGGGTTGAAATAAGCACACAAAAGCAGATATGCTGCTGGCTTATTTGTTTTCTCACTCGTATGAAGTAACTGAAGATAGGAAAATTCACAGAATAATTCAGACTAACAGTTATCAGTTGCTACTAGAAAAGGGAGTTGAAGACGGATAGACACGAAGTCTTACTTTGAGTGATGAGTACATTTTAAAAAGAAAGAATGGCATAGATGCACAGTATGGTGTCTGTAAATCAGCCTCTTTAAATTGTATATGGTGGTGCTGACCTAAAGTGGGCACCATGGCTTTCTTCGTTCTTTCTACACTATTACACATTATGTATCCTTGGCACTTAACGAAATACATTAAATAATTGTTTTAGATCCTACCCTTTCCCAATGTCTGTCCTTGCCTTGTTCATCATGTGTTCTTTCTCTTAATGTCTTTTAATCCAAAGGTTAAAAACATAGAGTTGCTCCTGGCTCATACAAAAAAATTAATCTGAAGAATCTTCTAACTTCCCATAAGTAGCTCGTGATAGAGCATGCCTGATTTATATAGATATATTATTGAATAGTTTGTAATTAATAACAAAATATCTCAATCCAGAAATCTTCTCCATGAAGGTCGTGGAGAAGAGAACACTGAAAAAACTCTGAATAAAATCATGTGCATTACAGTATAACTGCTGAGTGATTCCACACACAGACAAATCCTACTTTCCATAGACCCCAGTGGACAGGAAAGATCTCATTCATGGTCTCAAGAGATGCCAGCCAGAGGAATATCCACAGTAGCATTTGTTACAAATGATTCATGCCTACTTCACCAGGTAACATTTGGGGATGACCATCTGTTAGCTAATTAGGTCTATCCAGAGGGAGAATGCATTCCTCATCTCTACATGACAGAAGCTGGCTTTGCAAGTAAGAGCAAGGTGCCCAGGGATGTTAGACTTTCACTTTCCCACAAAACTACAGAAAGAAACTAACTCTCCTCTGGTTTGATTTTCAAGTGATCCCTCTCTAGGTTCTTGAGAAAGATCTTCCTGGGTCATAAAAGTAACAAAAGGCCTATCTAGTGGTTCGAAGGGATTTATATATATTTCTAACAAACAGGAAAGTACAATTATACATTTTCTAAGATTAAAAAAAAAAAAAACAAACAAACCTCTACGCCAAAGGTGAGGGAAGGGCTCTTAAAGCCTGTTTATGACTATGATTGTCTTTGTAGTATGTAATATTTTATCTCCAATCTCATGATGACGCTTTAGAGTATTTATCTCAGTAATTGATAATATGAATGTATGAATGTAACATTTAAATTCCCTTTATTTTTATTGATTGATTATGATATATTTACTAGCAATCTCTTAACTAATGTTTAAGACTTCTTACCTTTTTTGAAATACTAAAAAAATCAAAATAACTGATAAATGACTGAAGTTTTAGTTTGCTCAGTGTATTTTTCTGCAGATAGAAGCATTAGCATAGAAGTTTTTATTGAATTTTTTGGTATGAATTGTATTTGGAGGAAGGGGTATGACTCAATTTTTTTTCTTTCTTTCCTTCTTTTTTTCTTTTGGTTTTTTGAGACAGGGTTGCTCTGTGTAGTTTTGGCTGATCTGAACTTGCTTTGTAGACCAGGCTGGCCTTGATCTCACAAATATCTGCCTGCATCTGTCTCCCAAGTGCTGGGATTAAAGGTGTGCACCACCACACCCAGCTATCAATTTTTTAATTGATTCTTTTCAGAAATGCTTGTCTCTAGGGAGCTCAAATTCTTAACAGGAAAATGATGGGCACCTGATTTTTTTCACATCCTTTAGCACTCATTTTCCAATAGAAATGCATTATGTCTTGGTAATAAAAAGAGCACAAATAAGAATATGCAAACTAGACTGGATATGTCTACAAAAGCTACACTAACAAGGGTAGAGGCATTGTCCATGCAGAGAGAGCAACTAAACCTAGGAGGTGCTAGACCAGATAGGAGCAGGTTTGAAGGCTCCTGAGAGACAAAGGCCTCTCCCTCATAATTAGCAGCCTGTGAAAAAAAATCAGAAACTGAAACCCCAGACTTTTGATTAGTGGTCAAAGACTGGGAGCATTATTATTATTATTATTATTATTATTATTATTATTATTATTATTATTATTATTATTATTATTATTGCCACCATTATCCATTTATTTATTTAATCACTTTACAACCTGATCCAAGCCCTCTCCCTCTCCTCTCTTCCAGTCCCACTCTCATTCCTCCTCCCCATTTTCCCCTCTCCTTCTCAGAGAAGAGGAGGCCCCCAAGGGGTATCAGCCCACCCTGGCACTTCCAGTCATAGCAGGACTAAGTGCATCCTCTTCCACTGGGGCCTGATAAGGAAGCCCAGCTAGGGAAAAGGGATTCAGTGTTGGAAACAGATCATACTCACATTGTTAGGGGACCAACATGCTGACCATGATACATATATGCTACATATGTGTAGGAGGCCTAAGCCCATACCAAGCATGCTTTTTGGTTGGTGGTTCAGTCTCTGTGAGCTCCCACAGGCTCAGGGTAGTTGACTCTGTAGGTCTTCTTGTGGTTTCCGTCCTTGGTCCATTCAGCTCCCTCCACGCTTCCTCCAAAGTATTTCTTGTTTCTGGCCATGGGTGGAGATATAACATTCTGAACTACACAAACATCTTGTAGTTGCTATGTAGACAAGGACACTTTTGGCAAACAGACAAACAAACAGAAAGAAACAAAAACAAAAACACAAAACAACCCTGACATACCACTGTCCTTGCCCTTAAGAATTCATTCAAAAAGGCCCAATGGGTACAAAGTGGAGTGCCCATCAGAAGTAGTGTACCCTAAAAACATAAACATATAGGATGACCCAAAGTTCTCTTTGGCAGTTGTCCACATTTATCCTCTGAAAGTGTCTCCTTCGCAGTGCCCTCCCTGTCCATTGCCCACTCTCACTCCCAAGAGTTTGTTAAACCACTCTGTGATAAACTTCGCCTATTTTCTATCCTCTGTTCTCTATGTCTTGTCTGAATTCTTCCAGTCATGATCACAAAGACCAAGGAACTGAGGCTAGTACAGAATTAGACCCCAGAAATACGGAAGATTTAGAAGAAAGCCTGCCAATTTTGAACCTTGACTCACAAATTACCTGGAGAGTGCACTAAAAACGTATGAATACAGATAGTCTACACTATAGCCACCATATCTGAGGCATAGTCTCAGGAGCCTTTACGTTAACGCCTATACATTTTTATTCAAAGTTCATCTAAGTTTGGAATGACTGCTTTAATATTGAGATCGGTGCCCAGAGGAGAGAAGCACAAGTAGAGGCCCGATAATAAAGTATATTAGAGGTTTTACCCTAAGAGCTTCTGGCTTAATCTTGTTATTAGTTTCCGTCTAGCCTGGACAATAGGGGGTCAGGAAGATGAGAAGAAGAAAAACATGAGAAAGGGAAAGAATATTGAAAATGAGTAATAACTGAGGCCTGCCTTCTTTCCTACCAAACAGAGGAGGACTGTTTCTTCTACCTTAACTATTTCCTGCTACTGAGAGGTCTTGGCATAATTTCTTAGCATAGAGTTGTCCATGGAAAGCATCTTACCAGATGGGATTGTGACGGCTGTTCCTTGAGTTGGAAAGAAAACTCTACCAGCAAAGAAGAAAATAAAGTCAATGTTGTAGAAATTATAGAAGAAGAACAATATGATAGGCAGATTTGGGCCCAGGGGTCCCGCTCAAACTAAGGCACCAGCCAAGGACAATACAGGTGGTAAACTTTAAACCCCTTCCCAGATCTAGCCAATGGTCAGAATATTCTCCACAGTTGAGTGGAGAGTGTGATATGACTTTCTCATGTACTCTGGTGCCTCACATTTGACCATGTCCCCTGGAGGGGGAGACCTGGTGGCACTCAGAGGAAGGACAGCAAGTAGCCAAGAAGAGACTTGATACCCTATGAGAATATATAGGGGGACGTAATCCCCCTCAGGAACAGTCATAGGGGAGGGGAATAATGGGAAAATGGGGGGGGGAGGAATGGGAGGATACAAGGGATGGGATAAACATTGAGATGTAACAAGAATAAATTAATAAAAAAATGTATATGTAAAAATAAATAAATAAATAAATAAAGTTGAAGAAACTTCAAAAAAAAGAAAAAGAAATTATAGAAGAGTTCTAACTTTCTTTTCTCGTTTTAAAATTAAAAATAAAGATATAAGATAACAAGGTAATAAGGTAATAATACACCAGATGCCAGATATTATGTTATAGAGGAGTTTATTAAATGAGCATAGGGGGAGAAGGGTATCCCAGAGAGAGAGAGAGAGAGAGACAGAGACACAGAGACAGAGACAGAGAGACAGAGAGCAGGGGGTAGAGGGAGAGAAAGAGAGACCACAAGGAAGGTTTGTCCTTTTATATAGCCCCAGGCATGGCCACACCCCTGTGGCAGGTAAGCAATGACATCACAGGTAGGCAGACTGGAGCAGAATTCTAATACATGGTCTCTGGAATAGATTATGTAAACAGGAAAATATGTTGAGAAAGAAGGATGCTTAGGAGACGGAAACTTCCCCGTGATTGATAGTAATGAATTCATTGCAAATGGGGGTTTATGTGTATTGCATAATGTTTAAAGCACATTAAAGAAGGGGAGTGTCATCATAACACCTGACTATAACGTACTTATGAAGAATGCTTGAGATATCATAAAGTATGTTATCACTAAACATTAAAAACTACTACATCATCAGCTGTCCCACTGCTCATGTCTTGCTTTCTAAGTTGAGGTGACGCTGGTATTGGGGGTGAGCAGTTTGGGGTTATAAAGACTGCCTTGTGTTATTCACCACCTTGTCCTTAGCACAGAAAATGATAACTGTGACAGTAGCACCTTCCTCTAGTTGTGAAGGTGAAATGTTTTCTCATAATTTGGTACACTAATCCCCCATATATACAGTAGCTAAGTTTAACACACACTCAAGCTATAAAATTTCTGTTTACCAAACTTGAGCAAATGTTCACATATGGTACAGTAAAATTCCATCCAGAAATGGTCCTGAATAAGGATTAAGAGCTTTAGGCTTAAAGACAAACTTTCATGTACTGTATAATGCCACACACCATTCACACTCCTTTCCAAACACCTTTCCAAACAGGAAAGTGGGTCCCAATGTCCTTCAGAGTTGACATAACTAAAAAAAACTACTGTTGATGGCTTCCAATCAATAGCAAAGTCTATATAGAGTCCAGCGTACATGTACAGTAGTGTGTGTGTGTGTGTGTGTGTGTGTGTGTGTGTGTGTGTGTGTGTGATGGGGTGGTGATAACAAAAACATACTAAAAGCATATATGACATGAAATTTTAGTACTTTTCACAGACCCTCACTAAGCTTTAAAAGTCTGGGTCCTTTGGTTATCGGTTCTGCTGACTCATAGCCTCTGCACTCATTTGTGACCCTGGCTGATCTTTGCAGAACTGGGGATTCATCTTCTCTATAATGATCATTCTTGGAACCAAAGGTACATTAGGCTCCAAACAGTCAGGGAACAGACTCACCTCTGGCCACTCTGAGTTTCACTTCTATAGATCTCATTTCAACATTTTGTCTCTGAAGAGTCTTAAATCTCATATACTTACTTAAATTGACAGTAAATACTGGCACCTTGTCTAACATTCATAACACCACTTTAAAATACAATTTCAGTGACATATTGCTTCAGAAAAATTTACAGACCCTGAAAGTATGGAAACAACTCTCTAACAATACAGACTCTTTAAATAAATTACTCTAAATACATATAAAACCTCTCCTGAGTTATTCTGAAAAAGATAATTCATGGCATGAAAATCATATACACTACAATCAAGAATTTATAAATATATCATTTTAACACATTGTACTAGAGAATCAAATATTATAATTCACATATTTACTTTAGATGATTTGACTCCTGAATGCCAGAGATGAAGAAGGAGCCCTCCTGCTTATAGCTAGACAGACTAACCCTCTGCCCTCTGGATTACTCTTTTATTCTCCCTCCTCAGGATGAGCCTCTGTATCCTTGTTCTTAATATTTTGACACCAGGAACACTGGACATATTTAACTTCCAGCAGACTCTGCAGGGTGCTTCTATACTTTAGGACTAATCACCTAATACTTTTTTAAAAAGATTTATCCAAGAAGTCAAGGTCAATCTCCAATCAAGGCCTCTTCTATTTTCTGTTTCTTTGGGAGATAGAAATTCTGCTGACAGAATTCTGGCTGTCTCCTGTAGACATTGTGCCCTGAAATTCACTCAAGTGGAAATTGAGTTGTTTCTTTTATCTCTTTGTACCTCTCAGTTTGGAAATGGCCTGAGTGTCCTCTTTGTTCCTCACTGTCATTCACAAGCCACCTGCCCTCATCCTAAACATTTACTGTTTACTCTTCAAACACATTATTTTCAGGAGTATGATCCACTCCCCAGACAAGGCAGGAGTTCCTTTCACGTCTTGGCAGCATATTAGGCATCAGTTCTTGATTTTGTTTTGTGTCACATTTTACTCTTCTGGTGCATTTGTCTGTTGTCATATATAGTTTCCTAGACTTTTCCCACAATTCTGCTCATATCCTAGTCTCTCATATAGAACTGAAATAGATACACGTGACATTTTATTGGAAGTTTGCGAGGGAATGTTTTTCTTTCAGTAATGGAAATAAAATCCAGGGCTTCATGCACTCTTGGGAAGTACTCAACCACTGAGATAAAGATATACTCAGACCAAAGAATCCATTTTTTTTTAAACTGCAGGTTGAAAAGAAATTTAAAGTTAGCACTAGACATACTTGTTAACTTGATACCCTATGAGCATATACAGGGGGAACACGTCCCCCTCAGTCACAGTCATAGGGGAGGGGAGGAAGGGGAAAATGGGAGGGAGAGAGGAATGGAGGATACAAGGGAGGGGAAACCATTGAGATGTAATATGAATAAATTAATAAAATTAAATTAAAACATATATATATATATATATATATATATATATATATATATATTATGCACAAATTCTCAAAAAATAGAAGCAAAACAAAGGGAACTATGCAGACTTTACATTCTTTTGACTCTAAATGGAGGTCAACCCAGAAAAGAACATATGCACAGAGAGTGACAGGACACGGGAGTGCCCACAAATAAAGTGTACAGTGATTAAAGATAAGGTTGGTCATGATTATTTAGGTCTGACTTGAGAGTCTGGACTAGAGTTGGAGAATGGTTTGAGTTCAACAAAGGATGTTTTTTAAGAGGATGCTTTAAAGTGCCAAATAGAAATTAACCATGTTGATGATCTGAGTGTAAATATTTACGGATCTCTGCTGACCTCTTGTCTCATCCATTGATATGGCTATGCTCAGTGAAAACATACTAATTGCTTATCAATACTCTGTCACCTATTTCTACCTCATAACAATGACCTCATTGGGGTCTTTATCCCTAAAATGCTGTTGAGCACATTTACTAGTAGTTTGGCTATCTTTCCTGCTCCATCCTGTTACTGAGAAAGATGGAATACCAATGAGCAGAGACTGGAGATGCAGTCCAACTGGAAGTGTGCATGGCTATCACGAGGAAGCTCTGGACCCAGGCCCAGAGAAAGCACATATAATGGCTTATACTATAGATAAAGCACTTAGAAGGTGGAATCATTAGGCTCTAAAGTTCAGCGTCAGAGCTGGAAAGATTACTTAGTGGTTAAGAGCGCTGGCTGCTACTTCAGAGAAATGTTCAACTCTCAGAACCCACATGGCAACTCACCACTGCCTGTAACTTTAGGCCCAAAAACACACAAGTAGGGCACATATACATATGCAGAAAATACACTCATATACATGATATATGTTATACATATACACATACATATGTATATAGCATATATACATAATATATGTTATATGTTATAATATATATAACATATATTTTCAAAATGGGTCATTTGCATTCTCAGTTACAAAGTCCATTCAAGAGAAGCCGGGGATATGCGAAACCTTGACTGTCGGACACACTCAAAAGATAACTGCATTTTGCTAACATTTTCTAAATGTCAGGCACTGGTCTCGACAGTCCATAGGCATTAAGTCAGTTAATTCTCACTACCCAGGTAGAAACTCTTACTGTTCCCTGTGAAAGTGATATTTGTCCCCCAGCAAAAAGGATATAAAGGATATAAAGTCACTCTCTAGTGATGCTCCCTCAAAACCACACAATGGAGTGACTGGATTATTGAATAGAGAGGTGTAACTTTTATATTGGAAGAAAGCAGAGGAATTTTTTTCTTTCAGTTTTGGGAATAAAGGGCAGAGCCTCATGCACTCCAGTGAAGTATTCTACCATTGAGATATACTTAGCCCAAAGAGTACAATTTTTGAACTGCAGGTTGAAAAGAAATTTAAAGTTAGCATTATATGTACTTGTTTAAAAAAAAAAGTACATGCAAGTTCTCAAAAAAGTAAGGAAAACAGAGCAATAAGGTAAATTAAGAAACTATGAAGACTTTGCATTCTTTTGACTTTAGAAGGGAATTATCCCAGAAGAGATCATATGTGAAGAAAGTGACAAGATATGCGTGTCCGCAAATAAAGTGTACAGTAATTACAGTGACGATTGCATGATAAAATCAGGTGCCACTGCCTCTCATATTTAAATTTTTTCTTCACTATACAATATATATATATATATATATATATATATATATATATATATTCAGAGAAAAATCAGGTTTTTAAAATAAATTTATCTTCAGTCAGCATATCTTTTTCTCCAGAGTTCTAAAACTATTGAGCAATAAATGTTCAAGCAGAGACACAACTAAGAGCAAGAAGGAGACACAGTGGCTCACTGAGTGAATGCAGCCCTGTGCAGACGAGGAAAGCAGAAACTGTAAAGGGACTTCTGTCGCTGGAAGTGCTAATCCTCCTGGCTGACTTTGATGACACACACAAAGTGGGACGCCCCCAGGGCATCTCCGTATTCCTAACAAGGGCTCCACCTAACACTATAGTCCTCTACATGGCCTTAGCACTGTAGGAGTTAATGAGAACCAGTGAAGCTTCTTCTGTATAAGACAGTTGCCATTTACGAAAACAGAGAAAATCTTAAAAGGCTTTTGATTACCTCCACTTACTTGTCACCATCCAGATATACTTTCCCAGAAACACAGGAAACAGTCAGAGGGGATAGGTGTCTCACCTTTCTCCTTAGCTTAGCTCCTTAGGTGGCTAGTTACCACCCCAATCCATTCAAGTAGCCATTTGTTTATTGGTTCTGACTACCTAAAAGAGTCTGGTCTTTTTTTTTTTTTTTTTTTAATCTGCCATAGATGTTATAAATTCTCTTGCCAAATGAAATAGAACATTAAGAAACTATTGTATCCTGTTTCTCCAAGAAACCTATGCCTATACCAGCAGAGTATCTAGTAAAATTTGGTTAACATGTATATATGTTTTTTCTTGTATATGAAACTGTGTGCTCAGCACCCATGGCCTATCAACCAGGGAGCACAATGCTGGGTGCTCCCTACCCTCTAAGCCCCAAGGTTTTGGATCATTTTGCACCAGTTCTTTTGTCTTTCTCACCCTCAGTCTCTTCATGTGAATGAGCTGAACAAAGTATGAAGTTATTACGTAGCAAGAAAAGTAGTATTCAATGAGTAATTACCGATTACCTTGTTTGTTCCAAGAACTATGCTAAGCACAGTGTCTACTCTCTGGGGACTCATTGTCCTGTTCCCAGGAAGACAACCTTTTGGGTTCTCAGGTTTATTTTCATTGAGTTTTAGAAAGCACAAGAGTTGTGATATGATTTTTAGACACATCCCACCATGCACTAAGTGTTTGTGTGATTTCAAGTACTATCTTCTTTAAGTGTTTAAGTAGTTTTAAAATGCCATTTACTATATAAAGAGTAACACTCCCAGTAAAGTGTTCCAGAAAAGGCTGGTGGGTATTGGGATGATTTGGGGAGGTATGTTAGAAGCTATTGGGGGCAGACTCCCTTTGTTAAGGTTTGCATATTTGTCAACTTGTTTAGTCATTTAAAATTTTTTTGTTATAAAACTTTGCAAAAACAAGTGTCAAACTCATAATCCCAAAGGCAAAATGGCAGCAGCGCTTGCAGACCTATAGGCCACAGTTCAATTGACATCATCTGATGGCAAAGTGTGTCTGTGTTACTCTGCTGTGCCTCTGAGGAAGCCCATGGCACATGATCCTTTCTCAGCATAAATACCGTTGGCTACACATTCGAGGCATCTGCTGTTGTTTAAAAGAAGCATTCTGTAGCTTTGGTTCAAAGTGGCCATTTCTTCTGTCTACTTCTCCTTTTCCAACTGACTTATCAGACTTTGCTGCATGTTTTAAAAACTCCCACAACAGCATTCTTGTTTCTGAGATTCTGCCTGGAGTAGGAGTTTATAAGAGTTTGGGAGAAAATCAGAAATGCAATAACTGCTTTATTAAGTACAAGAGATCACTATACAAGGAGTTTAATTAAAATTTTGGGAGCTGTTGAGATGGAGAGGCAGATAATTCAGACCAGGCCAGTTTCCACAAATTCCACTTCTAGCTGATCACACCTGGAGAATAGCATTGTGTTCCTTGGAATCAGAGGAAATGACAAGATCTTGTGGATTAACCCTTTCAGGCACATTGCAAAGGCTGAGGAAGTTGTAGTGTCTCTACTGCCACCTTCAGGAACATAAATGAATCTAGATGTTTCTCTCCAAATATCTCTTGAAATAAATATGGATGCTGACATACATATGCTCTGTAACATATATTGTTTTCTAAATTTTCATTATACTGTACCCCGTTGGAAGGAGCTGTATGTGGTTGATGTATCTCTATTTGCAATAGAAATACGTGGATACTTTGTGACTAAATATAAAATAGATTAGGGAAACTATGGCTGATCGTTTTAATATGTTTAATTACTTACATGTGGTGTTAAAAGGACTCGGCAGGATATAGTTTTTTTTTTTCAAATTTACAGAGAAATAGAATGAGATGAGTCTCCTAAAAATTACCAGACCTGGAAATATACCTGCAATCCCAGCTACTTGCGAGACTAGGGTAGGAGAACTGCAAGTTCAAAATTTGTCTAGGAGCTACAGCGAAAGTTTAAGAACATCCTGGGCATGTTGTTGGCAGGTCTCAAGATCTAACTCTCAAAGAAAGCAACAAACATAAAATGATTGGTGGTAAGACACTTGGTTAGCACAAGAGGCCCTAGTTTTAATCCCAGTACTAAGAAAGGAAAGACAGTCTGTCTTGCTCCCAAAACCACTGAAACATCAAAACAAGGTGTTTCCTTAAATACAGGCTAGAAAAATCTAGTCATGTGTTCAACAAATAGCAGATGTGGAGACTGTACACTGAAACACATTATAAATACTCATGAAGAGGTTACAATGAAAACAATCAGATTGCACAATTCATATATAATACATTTCTAAATTTATGCAGTAAATGAAATTCAGTGATAAACATGCAATAACCAATAATAATGAATTTATCTAACTAGTTTTAGGTGACTTAACTTTTAATAGTACTTGGAATTAACTGTCATATTTAGTGAAGTTTTCACACATACACACACCCATATGTCTTACGTAATTTGATTTTTCTTTTGTTCTTAAAGGATAAAAACCACAGCCTCAGCCATCTTTATTAATTTATTTGGATTATATCTCAATTGTTATCCCCTTTCTTGTATCCTCCCATTCCTCTATCCCTCCCTCTTTCACTCTTTGCCCCTCCCCCAGGTCTGTGACAGAAGGGGACTTGCTTCCCGACTATATGGTCACAGCCCATCAGGTCTCATCTTGGTAGCCTGACTATTCTTTCTCTGAGTGCCACCAGGCCTCCCAACCAAGGAGGAGTGGTCAAATATGCTGCACCAGAGTTCATGTTAGAGTCAGTCCCCATGCTCCACAATTGACAGGACATTATCCACAGCTGTGTGGAGAGCCTCAACTATCTTAGTAAAAGGCTTCTCTGATTGCCAATAAATAATAATTGGCCATTGTTAAAGTAGTTCTTCTGAGTATAATATAATTACATCATTTCCTCTCCCTTGTTTTCATCCAACCCTGTGCACTTGAAATACAGACTATATACAAAATCTGTTCAGTTTGTATAATGTTTCCTATATGTATATGTCTTTAGGGTTATTGGATAACAGTTATAGATGCCAGGCTCAACTGATAAGTCTATACAACTCATACCTTTTACATACAGAACTGGACATACACCTACAATCTTAGCTTTTTGGGAGACTGAGGCAGGAGAATTGCAAATTCAAAATCTTCCTGTGGGCTACAAAAATGTTTAAGGACATCATGGGCTTATTAGGATATGGTTTGAAGCAAGTATTGTATTACTGAGCCACGTTCCCAGCCTGTTTTTTGTAGATGTTGACAATTATACCACCACTGAACCAGGTCCACAGCCCTCCTGGCATCATCTCTACTTGGTTGTATTTCTGCTGCCAAAGATTCCGGATGTTCCAAGGGACTCTGAGGAAATCCCTGTGAGAGTACATACTTGTATTTTCTCACATATCTTATGATTACTGAAATAACTATTTACTAAATGTATCACTGTTATAAAAAAAAAGTTAATCTAGCTGAAGAAATAATGCAAAGTAAAACTTATTTACTGTCCTAACATAATGCTTATTATATGTTGATGTTTGCTATTCAGTTTTTACCTAATAGACTAGACGTGGTTTGAATTTTTAGCATATGATTTGTGGGTAAAAGGATTTACACAAATATGAGATATAGTTGATTGTGGCAAAAATTAAACTGAATCTGTAGGGACGTTATTAGAATATACTTAGAGATTTGTGTCCCCATTGCCAACAAAGTGTGTTATATTGAACAAGGCATCCTCCGTTCTCTAGTTCCCAGTTTTAAAGGACTTAAATTTCTAAGAATTAAGGCTACACTAAGATATGCATGTTTGGATAACCACAGATCCAAGTTCCTAAGTTTTATTTGATAAAAATAGTCTATAATTTCAAAATGCATTTGATTAATTTAGTTGTAAATCTCCATTATCTTCAATCCATAGCAGCTAAAATTGGCTAAGTTACAATCTTAGTTACCTTCTGCTACCATCATAAGATAGCACAACCAAGGCATCATAGAGAAGAAGGAGTCTATTTGGGGCACACAGTTTTATACTTAGAGTCTATGAACACCATGGCAGAGAGCATGGCAGCAGGCAAGCAGGCATAGTCTGAATCAGTAGCTGAAAACTTAAACATTGATCCACAAACATAATGCCAAGAGTGCTATCTCAGAATGCTGTAGGCTTTTGACACCCTATATCCCATCCTCAGCTCTTCTGACAAAGCCACACCTTCTAATCCAAACAGTCCCACCAATTGGGAGCCAACTACAAATGTTCACATGGAAATCACCAGTTACTCTTATGTAGCAGTCATGTCTCAGCATCTGGACACCACCAATGCTCTGGAAAGGACTACTGGTGCTTCTAGCATCTCCCAGGTCAGCTCTCCTCCAGGTTTGGGTTCAATGACCCAAGTTGTAGGGATCTTATTCCATCTCTCGTTTGTTTATCAGGTGCTTCCAGGAAAAACAATGTGAAGAAACGGACACCTCTTCTTTCACATTTTCACCTTTCTTTTCATATTTTCAACAAATGCCTCCTTCCATACTCTTCATTTTTCCAAAAGAAAATGTGGCCATAATGTCAATGGAAAAAAAAACCACATAATTATATCATGTAACCTGAATTACTAGAGAGAGGTACACATACCTTGAATAATTTATTCCTATTTTTTAATGACTCTTACTTGGGATTTAACATTCTTGAGACAGTTGCATTTTAACCTCTCCTAGTCAAATGTGGTTACTCAAGAATTGATGCTATGGGTTGCAATGCTCTTACCTGGAGTCCTTCTACCTAATTTTCTCACTTCCTTCATGTGTTGAGAAACAAGAGCAATGAGTATATTACAGTCGTTGAACTGCCACAAAGTGTCACTTTAATCCCATGGAAAATGTTTTAAATTTCAACAAAGCAATGATATGCCAGATATTTTGAGTCCTTTCTGCCTAGATAAGCACTTTTACTCTTAATACCCATGAGGTAAATCTCATTTTTGCTTATACTGAGAAAACCATGATGTGGTGGGGAAAAGGGTCATTAAACAGTTAGTACCACAATATTGTATTTAACTCTCTCTCTCTCTCTCTCTCTCTCTCTCTCTCTCTCTCTCTCTGCAACTGTGGTGTATGCATGTGTATGTGTACACACATATGAAGTCTGCTTACTCATTTGTGTGCATATGGAGGCCAGATGGCATTGTCAGGTGTCTTCCTTTCTCTCCATCAGAACTTTGAAACAGTGTTTCTAGTTTAACCTGAACCTTAGTTTAGGTGGACTAAATATCTAGGGAGCCATTGCCAATACTGTGATTATATGTGCCAGCCATCACACAGGCTGTTACATTGGTGCTGAGAATGCATATTTAGAATGACAAAAGCATGTTACCCACAAAGCCATCTCCCCAACCTTTAGGCCAAGATTTGAATCCAGGTATCCTGACCCTAGAATCCTATTTTCTTCCTGGGCACTGGCATATTATTGGATTTTACTTTTTATCCTTAATTATATGCCAGTGCTGCTTCTTATTGCTTCCTCTCTTCCCTCTTATTAGAAGACAGAGATTGATAGTACCTTATATTCCTGGAAGATTTTTTAAAGACTTGTGAGCTGTCCCAGAATGTCATGTTTCCTAATATTTGCCTTCAAATCCCCACTGTTATTTAACATCAAATTTCTTTTTAAAAAACAATCAAGATATTTTATCATTTCACAAAAAATAATGAGAGAAACAATAAAGAGAGGAAGAAAGAACAAAACTGATCTGTTTACTAGCATATGTATACAGCTTTGTCTAAGGCTAGGGGATAGAATTATCCCTTGCTAGGTAAAGTACTTGCTAGGCTAGTTTGCAGACTAGAGTTCCAGTTCCCAGAATACATGTAAAGCAAAATGGTTGTGGTAGCCATATGTAGCTCCAGTCTACAGAACACAGAGGCACGGAGCCCCAGGAGCAAGCTTATTAGCCAGACTAGCTGGGTGGTAAGCTCTAGGTTCAACAAGAAACTGTACTTCAATATGTAAGGTGAAGTGTGACCATGGAGGATACCCAGCATCAACTTTGGGCCTCCACATACAGGCACACATAGGTCAACATGTACCTACACACACACACATTTATTATACACACGTACATTACACACAATTAAAATATTTTGTCTCAAACTTTAATTACATATATATGAAACATATATCAAATGAAGGATTTAGCATAAGTTAAAATAGATAATTTGATATTATAAACATCTGTATCATGATTTTAACCCATGACAAAGAAGAAAATTTATAAAATTGAAGATAGTTCAAAGTTTCCACTTTAATATATTTTGGTGGCATTTCTGCATATCAAGTTGCATAGTATATATTTACTGAGAAAACATTTAGGAGAATATTTTTGTCCTGTTCTTTCCTGCTGAACAGCATAGCTAACATCTTAAATCTGCAACACTTTTCAGTGAGCATTTTAAAGAAAATAGAAATATCGAAGTTCAAACTCAATTCAAAGCTGAGAATCTTGAAAAATGTCCTTAGCTGAGAAGGATAAAGATATCTTTTATTGTGTGCATTGCATTCTTCTCCTATTTGGGGATGGAAAGTAGTTTCCAGCAAGTTGACTATCCGGAACATTGAAAGCCTGCCATATTCTAGTTGATTTTCTCAAGTGCTGACCTCCAGCCATACACTGAGTAGCTCAAGGCTACAGTTTGCCCCGTAGAGACTCTAGAATGTATGAAATTCTTTCTTCCTGTTGTTTCTGTTTACTGAAGTTTCAAGTTCTACATAGTAATTCAAACAGATTCATTACAACCTAAAAGATCAGATTTTATGTGTCAAGGAGCCAGTAAATTAAACAGAAATTGATTCATTATAATAGAATTGAATTTTCTTTCTAATTAGCTTAATTGTCCTATTTGATTACTTTAATTTGCTCACTTTTTAAATCAAATGGTACTCACTACTCCTATAACGGCATGGTTGTATAACCAAACCTTTTAATGAAACAAAGACCTGGAATCATAGCTACTGTCAGCACTGTTAATGGATAGCTCATAGTCAACACACGGGATTTATGGATTTCAATGGCAATTAAATTGTGAGGCCTTTTTGTTCAAATATCATTAACATTTAGAAAGTAATGGCAGGAAAAAGAAGGTTAGAGACCTTCTGAGAGCTAGGGGACCTTAGGCATCTGCCAAGGTTGCCAGTCTGCTCTCACCTGTCAGTCACTTACCATTTTGATCCCAGCAAAGAATAACTGGCCTGCCTCATCCAGACGACGGCCTTTCCCAGGATGGATAAAATTCAATAACTAAATTGACACTGAAGGGTACAAGAGCAAGCCGTCCTTGCTCCAATTTAGGCTATCCAATAGAACCTTGTCCCCTCTGCAGCCAGTGGTATAGTTTCTTGAGCTGTTCGTTGAGATGGCTCTACGTCTCTACTTCTCCTTATACTCAATGGTGATGATCTGGAATCTCAACGGTGTTGATCTGACATTCCCACCCCATGTCAACAATAAAAAGTTCACAGGCTTTCCAGAAAAAATGATCCATAAGCGTGGAATCATAAAGAACTTGTAGCTGCAGACACAGTGATCCTTAAGAGAAACTATTTAACCAGATACTTTTTGTAAAAAAACAAAACAAAAACTCATTTATGGTGAATTTCTGGTGTATGGACGGGGTGAGAGTCAATACTTGATGTCAGTTAGTTAGGTACTGCTACTCATGTGACTGACTAATAAAAGCCTTTATGGTCAAGACAATATGAACATCCTGGTTGGCACACACAATTACCAAAGGACTTACAGATATACATACAACTCAGTATCCTGCGAGGAGACATCTGAAATCTCTGTGTTCTTTCTTCTGACTCCTCCAACTTTGTAGTTGGAGAAACAACAAACCCAAAAAAATTCTTAGCGTCTCCAATACACATAGGAACATGGTTAATATGACAGGGAGTTGAGAAAAACAAATGGGTTAACAGAAAAACATATACAGCTATAATAGAGCAAAGATGAAGGAAAAAGGGGATCAAGAACAAATGGGAATCTTAGTAATATATCTACAAGGAGAGTCTGGAATCTGCTTTAGTAACTTCTTTTTTCCATGCCTTTTACATGTGAGTAGAATAGGAGATCATGATGCCCTCAGTAGTTGAACTGATACCTGAGCCTTGCTGCTGTTCCGCTGGTGCCCAGCAAACAAGTTGAGGCTGAGACAACAAATGTACCAGTGATCTTTAGCCAGCCACCGACACCAACCTTGCCAACACAGTCATATTTACCATCCTTCATTTCACCCCAATCTCAGGTAAATACCATTTGCAACAAGGCCTCAACTAGAGCAAGGTAAGGAATGCATTTTCAGCTTTGATAAGTTGACATAGAACAATGCCACTCTAGGCAGTTTGTTATGGAATGACAGGTAACTAAAACACTATAGGTACATTTTCTATTACAGTTGATATGAAGTAGAAAGTAGTCTACTGGATGAAGATGTCAGACAGAATTAAAAAAGTGTGCCCTCGGATTATTTAGGAACCATATAAGTGTTGATCATCGGGGAAAGAGTAGAAGCTATAAACAACAGCAGCAACGAAATGATAAAGTGAATGTTTGGATTTCACAGGAGACTTTTGATACAGGGGCTCCGTAAGTCTGGTTAGGTATCAATTTTTCACTCCACCAGATATGCCTTGGGAGAGTGAGATTGAAGAAATGAATTTGTCCATGACCTACTTAAATTAGTTCTTCCTGCAAGATAGCCTAACAGGAGAGTTGATGTATAATTTTTCACTCACACTGAAAATAACCACCTTAAAGAAGTGGTGATGCTCAGAACCAGAGGCACTTCAAAATAATGGATTTAGATGGACCTTTTAACAAGGAATGAGAAGTCACTTATAGGGGAGAAGTGAAAGAAGGATCCTGTGTCAGCAGAAGTGGGAGCATCGTGAAGAGGAATCTCGCTTATGATAACACCGAGAGCAACCAGCAGGGTGGTCACATGCCTTCATCATAGGGCATTTCCTTCAGGGAAAGCCAAGTTACCTGACTAGGTTTCACTTCTGTAGCGACTCTCTTTGCCTAACAAGACCATAACCTGTAGTCCAGAGCTTTGGACCCAAGGCCAGAGCATGACAGAACAGGAAGTGAGGGTGCTTGCCCACATAGTGATTTATTGGGTAATCACAAAATCGAGCTCACTTTTTATTCAAGAGCAATTTTAATGAACAGAAAAGGCATCTTTCTCATAGTTTGACTGCATGTGACTGCTAAAAACACAGCACGTTTTAGTTCTTAATCCTGATTTACATTATGTAAACTTTAACACAAAAAGTTCCCAGTTGATTGATTCTCACAGCTGTCTCTATTTGCTCATCCCCTTCCTGTGACTGCTCACATCCTCACAACAGGAAAGAAAATTTTTATTTTTATTTTTTCGTTCTTGATCTCAACTAGAACACAATTTTAAATCTCTGAGGAAAAAAATATATTTTCTACTGTGATCTATGAAACATGAATAGTATTAACTCATAATAAGTACTGTGTATATGTTATGAAAATCATCCCAACTCAAGCAAAATAATAGCTGAATTCAACACTTGTTTTAAAATTACAATATTTGGAAAGAACAAAGATGTAGTTTGATGCTGCTAAACATCAGTATTAGAAATGAGGATATTAGAAAGTTTGAAGTTTGAGTTTTCTGACTTTGTAAGTGTAAGCTTACACCTTTTCTATATTTCTACATTATTGAGATATTCTAATTTGATATTTAAAAATACTCAAATGTAGGTGGTTTTCTTTTTCATTGTTTTAAATTTAAGTAAACAGAAATCAACACAAGTGTCCCTCTTGCTTTGTAAGGATGGAGGGCAAAGTATATGTGAAACTGAAAGATGAAAAATATTACCTGCTTGAGCCATTTCACTAAACAGGCCTTTTTTTTTTTTTTTTAAATCTTGAGAACATGGAGAATTTTCTCTCCTGCTGCCACCTTGTGGTTTAATATATGTGACCAAACTTGAAAATATCATAGCATAAGTCTAATATTTTAATTGTTTTTATTTAAAAAGGAGAATGGTGTTGGAATTATATGACTGAATAATCAACACAGAGTTTTCTGTACATAGCAGGTACACTTACAGACCTCAACTCAGTTATCTATACAGAAATGAATACATGTATATCATGATGCACAGAGATGTTATTATGAAGAGGAAAAGGTATTATCTAGTCATGTGCTTTAAGTGAAAAAGCAAACAAATAGCAAAATTGCCTTACTATGTTTTCTACATCATCATCATTGGTTAAGTAAGAAAAAGAAAAAAAACATGAAAATATAATAGAACAAAAATATTAGAAAATAGGAACCTAGTAGATTTTTAGAAGTACAAAAAAAATAGTAAGGAGATATAAATCAAGAAAACATATTAAATTCAGAAAATTTACTTTGCGCTATATATTAAGTTCTGGAAAACTATTCTTTTCTTCTCTCCAGTACTAGAGCCTCCATTTTTAAGTGGTGGCATCAGTTGGTTTGTCTTCCCTCAAGGCAGGCATGGCTTTGTGACTAAGATCTGGCTAAAATGTGTTGCAGCAGCATGTCCAGTTCTCAGGCCATCATTTGAGCCGTGTACATAAAACAAAGTCCCAATGACAGAAGGAAATGGAAGCACCCACCTGAGCTCCTGACACCAGAGTTAACCAATTAGTCCTTAATTAAATCTAAGGCAGACTTTTCAGTATAAGAAACATTCTAAGACTCTGGCTCAAATTATAACTGAACTAATAAAATGTGACATTTTAAAATGAATAGCTGATTTCAGACGCTTCAGAATATTGAATACAGAAAGCATACTGTAACTTCCTCGGCCTCTATAGCAAATACCAGACATGGATGATTATAAAACAAAACTTATTCTTCCAGTTGTAGAGACTGGTTGCCCCAAATCCTCACGTCAGCAGGCTTGGTTCCTCCTGAGTTCTGGCTCTCCAGCTTGCAGATGGCTACCTTCTCACTCCATCTTTAGACAGGCTTTCCCATGTGAGCATGTACATTCTGTGTCCTAGTCCCCTGCTCAGATGAGGACAGCAACCATACTGGACCAGGATCCGTTCTAACCCAGTTATCTCTACAAAGACTCTATTCCTGGATAGCACCAGATGCTGTCGTACAAAGAGGTTAGGATTTCAACATATTTATTTTGAAAGGACATTTGATAGCCCACAACAGAGTCCAAGTATCTATTCATTAAATTGACGACATAACTGATACCTTAGATGCCTATAGCCTAAACGACACTAAAACATATGGAATACTTTTCCCTTAAAGAAAGAATTGTTCAAGATCTATGGTCCTGTCTCCTAGTTAATAACTTAAGTCACCACAACTCTGCGTCATCCTTTTTAATGGCAAATGGTTTGTCTACTCTCTCTGTTTACCTCCTCTCCCTTAGCCTTACCCTCTGACCTCAGTGGTGACACTGGACACTTAGCTCAGCTCATTCAGCTACGTGGTTTCTGATCCATTTTCCCACACCTCTGGATTATGATATTCTGATTCCCCAGTGATGACAAAATACCCAAGGGTATTTTTATCTCCACTCTCAGTTTCAAGTATTTTTTTAGTTCGTGGCAAAGCAGGACATCATTGCGGGGCTGGGCACACAATGACGGAGTGATCCCGCTCACCTAGTAGCTGCTGGCAAGCAAGGTGCCAACCTCCCTTCCTCTAGATGCCATCTGCTAACAGTTTTAGCACCTGCTAATCGCACCACACGCTGGTGACAAAATCTCCAGCATAGTGGCTCTTGCGGGACATTTAAGATGAAAACCAGAGCAAGGTTCTCGTGTTGCCTAGCTGAGACCTCTACATTTTATAGACAGCATTGGCACTGCACAAATATTGTGTGCTACCCTGTCGTGGTACTCTTTCCCTGAGGCTTCCTCGTCTTCATTTTTTGTCACTGCTATGCACAAGATTTATGGAGTAAATTCCAGAACTGTCTCTCAGTGCCTGTCATTGGTCACCTAACCTCTCTAATTCCCTTTCACTAGCTCTCCATGAAACTGAGTTATTTCTTCTTCCAAAGCAAGCCTGGATTCCGGTGGCCCTTGCCATCTTCATATTGACCAATACAGATGCAGGATTGTAGTCTGTGGCTCCAGGTAGCCTTCTTATTTGTTCTCCTGCCTCCTACAGTCCTCTGTCACCTCAGGAGCAAAGTCACCTTCTAAAATGGCAAACCAGTCTTATCTCTGCCTAGCTTTAACTCACAAGTGGTTTTGCATTGTAAATGGAGTAATTCCCCCAATCCCTAACCATGGTGTGAGGGTCCCATAAGATTAGCCCCTCTCAGTCTCTCTCACTGTCCCTCCTTGGCTCATCCTTGGTGGCTTTTATCCTCTGTTTTACAGGATTTATATTCATCACAAGTTTGGGATCTTTCTTTTGTTTTCTTTTTGCTGTGCTTGGATCATGATTCTTCCAGGTTCCACTACCAAGGTCTCCTCTAAGTGAGGTTTTTCTCTGGCTACTGAGCACTGTCCCAAATACAAGTCCTCTTCATCATGTCATTTCATTTTATACCTTTCAGAATATTTAGCACATTCTGAATTTGCCTTGTAAACTATTTTATAGCTTGGAATTATTCGATTTGTCTTCTATACTAACATTGATTACCTGGAACCAGAGACTTTACTCATTTTGATCATCATTTTTGCCCTAATAGGATATGATGAAAATAAGGCAAGAATGAAGTTTTATGACTTAATTTTCTTCTGAGGCACCTCCTTCTAGTAGCACCATATCGGTGACTAGGTTTCAAAGTCACAGTTTGTTGCCATCACAGCAGTAGGACAGACATAAGTGGGCAGACCTTGTAGGAGGTGATATAACGACAACAGACAGGGCACGACTCAGTTGATGTGAAGAACGGCCTCCTTTTAGTCATATTTACTAAGGAGTGGCTCTTCCTAGGGGTTGTTCTTCCATGCTCATCTGAATTCAGTAAATCTGTAATCATCTCTGGGACTGAACTTCCTCACTCTCTGGAGGACAGCTGAACATCTGTCATGAACACCTCAGGCAACATGTATCAAAACCAAGCAAGTGTTCTGTTTCTTCCTGCTTCTCACTCAGGATGTAATAATAATAATAATAATAATAATAATAATAATAATAATAATAATAATAATAATAATAATAATAATAATAATCCTATTAAAGGTTTTGATTCCTATGTCCAGTATGATTTTGAGCAAGTGATTCATATTTGTCATGGTATTTTCATATAGTGTAACTACTAAGTTATTAAGATGTCTTCCCCTAAATCACTTATGTACAAGAATGGCCAAACAACCACTTGCTTCATCAGACAAGAGTGGACACTGCACACAATTCCTGGAATGTGCAGGGAGAACTGACCATTCCAGGGACACTCACAATGATTCTTAGACAACCTCTAAAGTTAAAACTATTTACTTTTGTTAACATACCAAATAATTTGTAATTATTGACCAAAATGGTTAATACTTCGCACTCCACATTGATTAAGATCTTCCTTTTTAAATAGAAGCTGCCGCATTTGTATTTTGTAGGGGTGTGTGTGTGTGTGTGTGTGTGTGTGTGTGTGTGTGTGTGTGTATGAATTACTTTGTGTTCATACAATAGAGATGAGAAAGGGAGAATACTGGGAATACTGGGAAATGGGAGAGAGAGAGAGAGAGACTTTGATAGAGTTTTTTTCTTGTTGTCCAGTACTGTTCCTCATGTAAGGAAAATAATATAAGTGTCTGAGAATAAGGATGGCTACTGGGTTGCTGCACTAGGGGTTTACTGGACATATTGTCCTTGGCTAGTGCCATAGTTTGATCGGGACCCCTTGGCCCAGATCTGCCCATCATAATGTTCTTCTTGTAGGTTTCTAGGACCCTCTGGATCCTTCTATTTCCCCATACTCCCATGCTTCTCTCGCCTAGAGTCCCAATAGGATGTCCTCCCCTCTGTCCCACATTCCTGGTAATGAAGACTTTTATGGGACATGCCCCTTGGGCTAGTATCCAGATATAAGTTGAACCCCTACCCAGATCTAGCCGATGGACAGGACATCTTCCACAGTTGAGTGGAGAGTGGGGTCTGACTTTCACACGAACTCTGGGGGCCCATATTTGACCATGTCCCCTGGATCGGGAGGCCTGGTGACACTCAGAGGAAGGACAGCAGGCTACCAAGAAGAGACTTGATACCCTATGAGCATATACAGGGAGAAGAGATCCCCCTCAGTCACAGTCATAGGGGAGGAGAGTAAGGGGAAAATGGGAGGGAGGCAGGAATGGGAGGATACAAGGGATAGGATAACAAATTAAATGTAATATGAATAAATTAGCAAATTATATTTTTAAAAAAGAGATATATTTTTGATGTAATTCCAACTAAAGTCTCTAAAAAACCTCAAGCTGTTGTAACAAAATGCCAAGTACCTATGAGTATTCTACTCCGTTGATTAAGGAAAAGCATGTGTCAAATAAAGGTTATTATTCATAATATACTGACTAAGCTTAGTTCATAGGGGGAAATTCATGTTATATATTAATCATAAAGTATTCTTAGTAGAAGAAAAAAATATGTTGGGTGTTGGCAGTAGAAAAAAAAATAGTTAAGAGTACCACAGACAGCAGCTAGGGGCTATCTCAGATGAATAGTCAGTATGGCTGGCCATGTGATGAGGAGGCCTGTCCTTTGAAGTGTGTGATCCACTTCACAAAATAAGGAAAATCTCAGGTGTTCTTAAAGAAAAACAAATAGAAGTAAAAAGATAATAAGGCACTGACATTGTTCCAGTGGCAACACCTGGTAGAACTGACTATTAAGGATACCATCCTACTAAGCAGAAGAGTGGCACACAAAAACAAGAGCCACGTTGAAGTTACCCTCAGTTGTAGCAAGAAATTGAAGGGGCAAAGCACGCTGAGTCTATCTGAGATAAATACAAGCTTCAAGCACCAAAAGACGCCTTCAGAAGCAGTCTTAAACTGTAGAGAACAGATTAAGTGTATGTGTGATGAAAAATGGGGGAGAACACTGATTTCCTTTCTGTGCTGAACAAATAATGAAAGCAGAAACTCCCCCAAATGAAGAAACCTCCCTGTGTGGTATCCTTCATAGGACTGGAATGACATTGCATTGCTCCTCCTCCCACTGTAAACAGCAAGCGATTGGATTGATGAGAAGGAAACTAGGAAAGGGTAGACCTGCTTAGATACATTCAGAGGAGAGGGGGCCCAGAGAAGAAGAGGGAGAGGTGGAAAATCTTCCAGGAGAATTAGACTGAAAGTTAACATCGTGTGCGGTCTGGGATAGCTGTACCATATTGGTTCATATGAAAGAGAAAAATAATATTCAATTTCAAAGGATCCAAACCTTTCAGGGGAAAATTTTTACAGGCATCAAAAGTGCAAACTTTATTAAGTGTGTGTGTGTGTGTGTGTGTGTGTGTGTGTGTGTGTGCGTGTGTGTGTGTGTATTTATCATAGACTGGCTCTCTTCTCTCTTCTCCTTTGGTTTTCAAATGCTATAGCAGACATTTTCCTTAAGACAAATCAGATACCAGACAAATGCTTTTGAATATTTTAAACTGTTTTGGAGTTTTTCCCATCTTTGCTCAGCAGACAGCTATTTATCTGCTCTCTCTTTGGGGAATGAAGGGGAAGTTGGACAACTAAGGACCTCACTGGGCAGCTCCTAGCTGAAGCGGGAAAAGGTTTTTGATTGATGCTGTCCTCTGAGATGGCAGTCCCTGAACTTGGAAGGAATGACCGTGACCCCAAGATAATATTATTTTTATCTAATTGACCTTTTACAACTGCTAATATTTGATGCTGAAGTGGCAGAACTGCATTTGTATATTAGAAACATGATAAGAATAAATGAAAATAGGTCGAACTTCCATGTTGCATTAAGGGGGACAGATATAAATCAGACCATTGCATCTGCAGTCTGCCACTTAGGCTTGGCTTCAAAACAAAAGTAAAATATGTAAACATCTGCAAAATATATGTCCTTAAGCAGACTTTAATTTTCCCATTATTGCTCCGTCTCTAAGACAGCTTTTACTTCAGAAGTCACAGTCTTAAATTCTAACAGGATTTAATAAAAATCAAAGTAAAAGGTCACTCTGCTTATTTAGCTACCAGCGTTAACATAAGCACACTCGTAACCTGGTGATTAGTCTGGGTAACCCATGGTAGCAGAAGTCTATGTGGTCTGGCGTTACAACTGGACACAGGATAATCATAAACAACAAATTCCCAGGGACACTGAGTGACAGAACGTGGTCTGAGGTCATGCTGGAAGATTAATAATCAGGAAATAAAAGTTTGCTTTGGAAAAGTCAATAAATATATGTACCACATTGTTTATATTTTATAAGTAGTTTTCTTATTCAGACTATGTCTTGTAAAAACAAAACATCAAGAGGTTTGTTTGAACTTCCGTTAATTACGTAGTTCTAGCCTGAACTACGATATAAGACACTTTTTCGAGAAATAAATAAACAAATAAAAATTAAATGGCATCGATCTGAGCCTGAATTTTAAAAATTCTTGTAAACAGTATTGTTTAAACTATATGTGTCTAAATGAAAATAGCACAGAAACGCTGAAAAGCACATGATTGAAAGAGTCATATCACATAAATATTAACCAACAGCTGTTGACGTCACTGACAGTATTGTAGAGAAGTATAATGGAAAATAAAATGTTATTTTCAAGCAACTGCTTGAAAAAAATCAGTTTTCTCCACTGGAGCCTGACTAGGCATATAAGCCACACTTAAGGGTAAACCCCATGCCAGACAGCAGAGGGACAACAAACAATGAGCTCAGTACTATTTTTGCATATTTTATCATAACACTTTGTGTGTGCAGATCTTATTTTACTGCTCTTTTGCTTGTATGTGATTTTCCCATTTTGTGTTTTCATTTATGTGTGTTTCTTCTTTTTTAAAAAAAAAAATGTTTCTTTTTTAATTTGTAGTTGGGTGGGTGCATGGGTGGGATTGGAAAGAGTTGGGAGAGGGATAACTGTGATCAGAACATATTGTATGAAAAAAAATGATGTTTAAAAATAGTAAATAGAGAGAAAAATATCAAATGCACAATATAAAAATTGCTACATACGGATAAAATATTATTACATAAAACAACAAAACTTCAGTAAAATAAAATTGTTTCTATTATAGCAGTAAATATAAAAGTAACTATATAACCATCTTTTAGGGTTAATAAATAATACAGAAATAAATTACTCTAAAATTACCATTGCCAACATATTAAAACAATTACCAAGAGGTCCATAAAATATTTAAAAACAGAAAAGTGCTTTCCTGATATTATTGGGCTAAAAGATATGATTTTAAGTTCAATTAGACATAGTTAGCTAGAAAAATGTAATATGGGGGAAACACAGAAATCTTCTGGAACTAGGGAAACGTTTACTTCTGCCTTTCCTTTCAAAGTACAATATATATTACAAATTCAGATAAGAAATCTAACAGTATGAATGTATTCTACCTGGGCATCTGCTATTTAAGAAGTATAGTCTCTATATGAGTTTCTTTTCCTGTTTTTGTAATAGTTGACAAAATATTTTGACACAAGTAGAAGTATGCAGAAAGGGTTTATTATGACTCAGAATTTGAGATTATAATTATAGTTCATCAAGGCAAAACAGTCACAACAGCAGGACCTCACAGGAGCTGGTAACATTGTATCTATAACCAAAAAGCAGAGGCAACAGTGCTTGTGCTCAGCTCACTGACCTCCTTCCCATACTGCTCAGGAAATGGTACTGCCTGCAGTGCATGAGTGTTTTGAAGGCAGTTAACATAATCAAGATGATCCACCACAGTTATCCCTGCACACAGCTCCCAGGTCATCCCAGACCTCATTAAATCAACAGTTGAAATTAACATCACAGGTTCTATGAATGCTAGCTCTTATTTTTATAATTTAGAAGTTAAACAAAACCACGATCAGAGCAATGTCAAAAACAAACCCTAAACTTTTAGGGAAGCTTTGTAGCAAGGACAGTTGGAATAGAGAAAAATCTGTGTTATTGTTGAAAGTATTGTCATATAAAGTTTAATATAAAATGTTTTCAGTAATATCTAAACATTACTCTGATTCCCTTTAAACTGAAAAAATGAACAATAAAGAATAAAGAAAAATGGAAAGGAAGAGAAAGAAAGGGAAAGGGAAGAAGAAGGAAGAGAGGAGAACATACCAGATAGAAGGGAAAGTGGAAAGAAGAAATCACCAGAGAATCATCCTCATAAATCCAATTCTTCATTGACAGCAACAGACTCATTCTGTTATCAAGATGAGATTGCGGAGGCCTCAGGTGTATTTTTCCACATAATCAAGAGCATTATTCATATATTTGTATGTCATATCTACAAATAATATGAAAAAAAAGAAAACAAAATTGTTTTCAATATATTCTAGAGCTCTCCGAGTTCTTCATGCTTAGCCTTGGCCAACATACACCTGGCTTTGACTACATCATACCAGAAGACCCTTTGACTCTCACTGTCACACACAGACAAAAATATCCAGTGAAAAGTGCGAAGCGGGGATAATTGAGCACTGACAACTTTTTTGTAGCATGTGTCAATGAGACTGACTCAGATGGTTGGTGAAGAACAGATGCTAAATCCAGCTGTTTGTGGGAAGAATGAGTACTGCCTTCTACATGATGAGCATGAAGACCATTCAACATGCTGTTTGATAAAGAACAAAAAGATAGCAAATGTCATAGTCACAAAGATCCATAATTAACATATTTACCCAGAAATCTTAGACAATTAGATGACACCTGTACTCCAATTCTATGCCAAATCAAAACAAAACAAAAACAACAAACAAAAAGAAAAACAACCAACAAAAACCTTTGAAAGAAACTACAGCCTATTAATTTATGCCTATGGAAGCGCATATCTAATGATCTCTGAGTTAATAAAATGGGTATGGCTAATGTGTAGGACATTTCTATATTGTTCTATCAAAGTCTTTTTGTTTCTTTTTCTGGAAACACTGAGAGCAGCAGATGGCTCTTGTCATGTTAAAGGCCATTTTAACAGCCAGAGAGATACTTTTTCTATGTGACCAGAAAATAGAATGGGGGAAAAAAAAAAGTCATGGCAAAGGAAGGAATCACGACAATAAAGATAAGCCACAGGGCAACAGGCATCACAGGAGTAGTTGCATCTCACAGCTCTGTTTCTCTAGTCAGCAGGGAGCCACTCTGCCTTCCTTACATGTCCTTTGCTCTGAAATTTAGAACCTTTGCTCCCAGAAGCTAGATAACCTCAGTTAAGCCATGTTTCATTTCAGTCTCTCACAAAGCTCCAATCCCTTCACCAGAAGAGAATAGGGATGCTTATCTGATTCCTAGGTTTTGGCCAATAAGACCTAAGAAAAAGATCAACTGAGAGTGTATAGGATAATGCATTTTCCTTATTGATTAAAGAAAAGGAGAGAATTGTTTTCTTCCCTGGAAGCTTCTGTTGCCATCTGTGAACTGAGGGGGGCTTGTCATTCCTACAAACAGCAAAGTAGGAAGACAGAAAGCATTTGGATCTCTAATGGCTTCTCTGGGTTATTGAGCAAGTCCTGGAGTCACCTTTTCATGAATTTATTAACTGACATAATTGTTTAAGCTGCTGTTACCTGGGAAATTTGTACCTTCAGCCTCAAGCATCCTAATTGGTTCTGAACTTGAGTGCAGCACCCAGAATAATAGGTCAGAGATCCTGGAGCTGAGGAGAGTGCTCATTGGTTAAGATGCACACTGTTCTTACAAAGGACTTGAATTCAGTTCTCAGAGAATACATCTCACTTATAATTCCAGCTCCAGAGACGTGTGACTATTTTGGCCTCTGTAGTTGCCACAATCGTGTGTGTGTGTGTGTGTGTGTGTGTGTGTGTAATAAAAAAGTCTATAAATAAAAATTTAAAATTATTTCAGGGATATGATGAAGGAATTAAGCATCAAATTCAGATCATAGATTATTGTCCACAACTTAATTTCATGGGTTGAGTTTGGGGAGAATATATATATATTTGTAGAGTGGGGTTCCTCCTGACCCTAATCTCCCAGAGTAAAGACTTATTACACTCAAAACATATCTACAAATACCTAGGCCATGTAGTGAGACTCTTCACTCACTAGCTCATAGCTTAAAATAACCCATTTATACAAATCTACATTCTGCCACATGGCTGGTTACCTGTGGTTACCATGAATCTCTCATGACTCACTCTATCCCAGAATCCTTTCTGTCGACTTTATGTCCCACATCATATTTCCTACCTCATTTGTGGGCCATTAGCTTTTTTCTGGGAGAAGGTAATACTTCCATACAGATATGAGAGATTCCTTTTTATACATACATACATACATACATACATACATACATACATACATACATACATTCATACATACATTCATACACATACGCACATATATGTATATATATGAAATATTTTCCATAAGGTGAATTCATGCTTGAATATGTTTGCTCATATAGAATTATTATAGAGTTTTAACTCTTGTCCCTTTTTTCAATATAGACTGGGATAGTTCATTGACACATTTATTCTGCATACAAGTCATTGTCCTACTGTGTGTGAGATCTCCATATTGCTTACAAGGCCTGCCAGGAGATGGTTGCAATGGGAATAGTCACTAATCAGGGCTCAAGTGGCAGAAAAGCAATGGGCTGGTCAGTAATTTACGTGAGAGAACTCTGTGGCTTAAAACATTTCTGTAAGGATAACATTTCTCCGAAGCTCTCTGCACGCTACTGTACAATGTCAACATTTTGAAGGTGAGTAAAACGTATGCCACAACTGAAACAATGATTAATTGACCATATATCATAAGGTTATTTTATTATGTAATGTCCTTTCAGAGACACAACGAGGAAAATGCCATGTAGCTAGTGATGGCTACTTTGTGGTAGTTTACTATTTATTAATAGCTAAGGTTGTTTCAGGGCTAGGATAGATCTGACTCTTCTTTTTCCCATATTAAATATTTTTACCCAGTGAAAGTATGTTTATATATTATTTATTTGTTTGGTTATATTTCTAGATGTACTTAATGCATCAATTCTCATGTTTTTCACTCACTCTTTAAGTTCACTATAGGTACTACTGGTACCCATGCCACTTTCTTGCACCTCTCCAGAGCATCGTCTGCCAATCTCACAGCAGAGAGAAGGGTAGCTTCCTGGCACTTACCTGGACCAGAAAACATCCATACAAACATAACATTTATCACAGCAAGTTGGAAGACCTAGTCCAGCACCAAGGATATAGGACACATAATTATCAGGGAAAGGAGGAGCCACAATACACACTACATTGCAGTGTGGAGTTTACACACCTTGTCTTTCTGTTTGTCATCCATCAGATTTGAATGAGAATGCTTTGTTTTAATACCATTTACTTCTCTTGAACCTTAGAAGCATTTTTTAGTGTTGATAATAAGGTGGTAAAATATATTTAACTATTCCAAAAAAAATTACACTTTTACTCACACAAACAGCATAACCTGACTGGAACATCTCAGTACTGACTTTCACAGTATTCTCAAGTAATTTATTTTATATTTTATTTTACAATTATGTTTACTACCTTTTGGCTTGCCATCAATATCTTCTGAGATTTAGTGATGATTAATGGTTAACTGTTTTTGTTATACGAAGTATTTTCTATTTGAGGAGCATGAATGCATGGCCTGTGTACACATGTAAGGGGACCATGTGCAAGAGTCAGTTGTCTCTTCCATCACATGAATACTGAGGACCCAATTTCTATTAGTGGGCTTGGCAGCAAGTACCTTTACCCTCTGAGCAAGCTAGCTAGCCTGAAATATATTCATTTTTTGGAGAGAAGCTGATACTAGTAACCCACTGCAGTCTGGAGTAGTCTGAAAATCCCTTTACTTCCCCTTTTATAATTATATTGTTCTACGTTGAAAATGCTAATCCAAAATCTTCTGGAGCCATTGTTAAAGAGGAGAAGCAGTTCCTATATCTAAATGTTGTTTTTCCCCTATATTTAACTTGACCTTCTTCTCTGGATGTTTCAAATCCTTTGGCTTTGTGTTTGATAATCTTAGAGTTTAATGTGAGGGCTTGGAGTTGATTGCAAATCCCCACAGGGATTAGATTCTAGTTATCTTTTTCTCAAGGGAGGTTATACTTTTCTTTGTGTTCCTAAGACCTTAGCAAAGACTATTTATTCCTTATGGACTTTTTCAAAGAGGGTGACACTGGGCCTGATGAGACTTTGGGTAGAGAATCTAAATTTTAGGGATGATCAGGGACTAACCTGTGTCTTTTGACTCTAGAAATCCTAGAAAAACAATTCAAACAAAGCTAAGGAAATAGTTATGGATAAGAGGATTTCCTTTGGGTGGTATTAAAATTCCGTCATCAACCTCTCTGGAGGTTTTTGCTATAGTTTTATCTTTTGAGAATTCTTCCTTTCTTTTCATGGATCAAAAATGCATTTGCAGAGAGTTTTCAGGGGGTGGTGGGCAAGGGAAATAACAGGCACAGTGCAGAGAACATAAGTAAGTCTCTGGTGGCTTGCTAAGTAAAAACATTCCAAACAAGAGGGAGTTTAGCTGAATTGAAATCATGTGATGAAAGATGGCAGATAACTTGCTAAGCACTTACATGCATTAAGAAGACCCATGTAGCACATTCTCATGCTTTTAAATTTCAGCCTTTATTTTGTAAAGATATAGCTTAGGTCTAATCTCAATGTTTTCAAATAATGGTGTGGCAATAGTGATCTGAACTTTAAGACATTTCTGACAAAGAGGCTAAGAGTGCTAAGCATGGATAATGTTGAGTACAGGTTTCACAGATGTTAAGAAGACAAAGAAGATGTCCCATTTCCTAACACAGACAAAAAGAGAAAAGCATTAACATGTAATTGCCAAGGAGTATTCTTTGTTCATTTAAGAATAGTCCAATGACTTTTTTTTTAATTTTTTTATTAATTTATTCTTGTTACATCTCAATGTTTATCCCATCCCTTGTATCCTCCCATTCCTAACCCCCCCCCCATTTTCCCATTATTCCCCTCCCTTATGACTGTTCCTGAGGGGGATCACCTCCCCCTATATATTCTCATAGGGTATCAAGTCTCTTCTTGGCTACCTGCTGTCCTTCCTCTGAGTGCCACCAGGTCTCCCCCTCCAGGGGACATGGTCAAATCGTGGTGTGTCCTAGGTGAATGGCTGCATCAAGATGGAGCTGTGTATCTCCTTTCCAGACACTGACTGCCAGAGACGTATTAAAGTGAGCAATAATTCTAGCTTTGTGTCTTTTATGGGAAGCACATGGCCAGAGAGGTAGCTGCTGATGCTCTGGGGGAAGAGTGTAAGGCTCTGAATCAGCGGTGGAAACAAGCAAGGCTTTCCCATGAAGCAAGGTGTCCTGGCCACAGCAGAGTACACCTGCAGTTGAGTAAGGGGAACTCTTGTTATAAACCGGTGTGAACTGGAAGAGGAAGTGCAAGTCTGTTAGAGACCACACTGTGGATAAATATTCCTGAATTGAAAGACACTACTGTTCATTGGTTGTTGAGGCCAAAACAAGCTAGCAGAATCCTCAAACTGTTCAGTCTCACTAATGAAGATGATCTCAGCCAATGCATTGTCAGAAATCCCTTAAAAATAGAAGGTAAAAAAGCCAGGGCCCTATGCTCCCATTATTCAGCATTTTCTTTTGTGGATGTTTATTATATTTCTTTTTTTACATATACATTTATATTGTTACATAAAAATAAAATAAACTATATACAGCAAGAAGAACCATGAAACAATCAAGAATTATATTAATGCTACATTCATAGTGATTTATTTGGCTATTTGTAGTTAGGAAACTTGAAGAAAACATTTTTCCTACCTTGGTGAGTCTATAATTCTGAAAGAAAATTAGTATCTATTGTATCTTTTTTTCCTGATGCTTTTATAATTCTTTTTTTAAATTTTTTATTAATTTATTCTTGTTACATCTCAATGGTTATCCCATCCCTTGGATCCTCCCATTCTTCCCTCCCTCCCATTTTCCCCTTATTCCCCTCCCCTATGACTGTTCCTGAGGGGGATTTCCTCCCCCTGTATATGCTCATAGGGTATCAAGTCTCTTCTTGGTAACCTGCTGTCCTTCCTCTGAGTGTCACCAGGTCTCCCTGCATACGTGTGAAAGTCATACCCCACTCTCTACTCAAATGTGGACAAATGGATTGAGCTAGAAATGATCATAATGAGTGAGTTAACCCAGAAGGAGAAATGGTATGTACTCACTTATATCTGCATAATAGCCCAAGGGGCATGTCCCATGAAAGCCTTCACTTACCAGGAAACTGGGACAGAGGGGAGAACATCCTATTGGGACTCTAGATGAGAGAAGCATGGGAGAATAGCAAAGTAGAAGGATCCAGAGGGTCCTAGAAACCTACAGCTAGAACATTATGATAGGCAGATTTGGGCCCAGGGGTCCCACTCAAACTAAGGCACCAGCCAAGGACAATACAGGCCGTAAACTTTAAACCCCTACCCAGATCTAGCCAATGGATAGAACATTCTCCACAGCTGAGTGGAGAGTGGGGTATGACTATCTATTGTATCTTATCTCTATCAACTGAAAACATCTATCTAGACCTAAAAACATCTTAACCCCTAAATGACTAAGCTTAATTCTAAGACTAAACTATCCGGTCTTCAACTCCATCAGTGACTTGAGAAGGAATAAAACTTAATTACCTGAGTGAAACTGAAGTACAGGTTAGCAGCTTCCAAAATGAAAAAATGACAGAGACAGTTTGCTACCTGAACAGTCATCCAAGATTCTCTATAACATTCTGGCCCAATATATATGACAGATATATTTGTGGGGTAGGAACTATTGAGGACTTGCTTAGCAGAGTTTGGCTGTCATCTCTGCCTGTGTCCAAGCTTGCCCATTTTCAGGCAGAATTCTGTCTGTAGCATAAATGAGGACATTTTTCCCAGTGGCTGGTTTGCCACATTGAAACCATCTCCATGAGAAGATTCTTTGATGCTCATTATCTTCTTTAATGTAGGCTGGGTGTTGCCAGGAGTGAAAGTTCACAGCATTTCTTATTATAAGATCCTGAAACATAAATGCCCACATAATTCTCTGAATATACAATGCACCAAGAAAAATGAGGAGACTGAAGAATGTGGTAAACTTTTGGAGAAAAGAATGAAAAAAGTAGAAGAAAAATATGAGAAACAGGTTGCCAAGGGACATAAGCTACCCTCACTGAGAGCTTCTAATTCTGAGTCCAGTTAAAAGTAACTCTTCATCTTCTCATTTGGGAAGCTGCTAAACTGCACCCCCTATATACTTGGGTAATTAATTTTATTCCTTCTCAAGTCTCTGATGGGGTTGCAGACCAGATAGTTTAGTTTTACAATTAAGCTTAGTTGTTTAGGGGTTAAGATGTTTTTAGGTCTAGATAGATGTTTTAAGTTGATAATGACAAGATATGATAGATATTGATTTACATTCAGAATTTTAGACCCAACAAGATATGAAAGATGTTTTCTTCAAGTTTCCCAACTACAAATAGCCAAAACACTAAGAATGTAACATTTATATAATTCTTGACTGTTTCATAGTTTTTCTTGCTTTAGGTAGTTTATTTTATTTATGCATAATAAAATAAATATATATGTAAAAAATAAAAAAAATTAACAATAAAAACTCTTTCATTTAGAGTCCCAATAGGATGCCTTCCCCTCTGTCCCAGTTTCCTGGTAAGTGAAGGCTTTCGTGGGACATGCCCCTTGGGCTAGTATGCAGATATAAGTGAGTATATACCATTTGATTCTTTCTGCTTCTGGGTTAACTCACTCATTATGATCATTTCTAGCTCAATCCATTTATCCACAAATTTCGGGAATTCCTTGTTTTTAATAGCTGAGTAGTATTCCATAGTGTATATGTACCACAGTTTCTTTATCCACTCTTCTACTGAGGGACACTTAGGCTGTTTCCATGTTCTGGCTATTATGAATAAGGCTGCTATGAACATGGTGGAGCAAATTTTCTTGTTGTGTGCTGGAGCATCTTCTGGGTATATTCCAAGGAGTGGGATAGCTGGGTCTTGAGGAAGCCCTATTCCCATTTTTCTGAGATAGCACCAGATAGATTTCCAAAGTGGCTGTACTAGTTTGCATTCCCACCAGCAATGAAGGAGTGTTCCTCTCTCCCCACATCCTTACCAGCATGTGGTGTCGCTTGAGTTTTTGATCTTAGCCATTCTGATGGGTGTAAGATGGAATCTCAGAGTTGTTTTGATTTGCATTTCCCTGATGACTAAGGAGATTGAGTCCCCTGGAGGGGGAGACCTGGTGGCACTCAGAGGAAGGACAGCAAGTAGCCAAGAAGAGACTTGATACCCTATGAGAATATATAGGGGGACGTAATCCCCCTCAGGAACAGTCATAGGGGAGGGGAATAATGGGAAAATGGGGGGGAGGAATGGGAGGATACAAGGGATGGGATAAACATTGAGATGTAACAAGAATAAATTAATAAAATTAAAAAAAAAAAACTCTTTCAGAATAACTCATTAAATTACCAGAGTTTGAAAATAAATAACCCAGTGATTTCTAATTACATCAGCCTACTGTCAGGTGTCTTTAAAACATATCCATAGGTTTGGAAGGTGCTATATATTGGACAGCTTTGCCTACTTATGTGTCTGTTGCCCATAGATTAGAAATTCTGGCCCAGGAAGATGAGTGTAATTACAAAAAGCCATCTGTGAAGCCACAGTTCTCCCAGTCTCTTTTTTCTTCTCTGACCCTATCAATATCTCTTTGTTAAACATGGAAACATTTTGTGTCCAGCTGTTAAAGATTCAAATACATATATATATTTTTTTTATAAAAATCATTTTTACTTTCATGTTAATCACATTTTTACTCTTCCTGTGATGAATTTTTAAAATCTCTGTCTGTGAATTGCAACTTTGTTCTCTGTTTAAATACTAAGTACCTAGTTGCAGCCCACAAGGGAGCAATTGTTTTAGGAAGATTGAAGAAAATTCTAGAAGGATAAAAGTTTGATATTTCTTGTTCCACTTTAAAATCCAAATATTGGAATTTGGCTCCTTGGAGAATGCTAGATCTTGAACAATATCTTCTATGAATAGTTTAAATCCTCTAAAGGAGGGAACATGTCTGACCTCAGACTCACTCCAGGACCCCAAATAAGAAATACAAAAAATTAATAAAAAAAAACTATTTATATCAGTGTTTCTACAGAGTCTAATCTTACTTCTTCCAGATTTATATCATACATTATGAGTAAGCTTGGAGCCTTCACCCTTAGCTCACCACCCCCAAACCCAAACCATGGATAAGCTATGATAATTTGGGTTATGTATGGAAGCCTGGTTATGTATGGAAGTTGTCTATTGTTTTTCCTTAGGGATGTTTCTGGATTTTATTTTTATTTTTCACTTTTTTCTCTTTTATTGAAAATTGATTCTCTTTTTGCATACATTATATCCTGATTATATTTTCCCCGCCCTCTACTCCTACCATTCCTCCCCACTTCCAGACCTCCCTATGGATCTACTCTTTTTCTGTCTCTCATTAGAAATGAACATGCTTCTAAAAGATAACAATCAAATATGAAAAAGGAAACATAATAACATGAATAAAAATTGTCATATTGAAGTTGGACAAAGCAACCCAACAGGGAAAAAAAAAAAAAAAAAAAAAAAAAAAGAGTTCCAGGAGCAGGCACAAGAGTCAGAGGACCAACTTGTTCTCACAGTTAGGAGTCCCGTAAACATACTAAGCTGAAAGCTGTAATATAACCATGGAGGAACCAGTGCAGATCCACGTGGGCACTATGCCTGCTTCCGCAGTCTCTGAGCTCCTATGTGCCTCGCTTAGTTGATGCAGTGAGCCTTCTTCTCCTGGTGTCCTCCATCATCTTCTGGCTCTTACAATCTCTTCACTACTCCCTGATCTCTGAGAGGAGAGGTTTAAGTTTCTGTAGTTGACTTTTTACATTTTTATAAGTAAATAAGTTTTAACCAACCTTTAGTTAATAACTTAAAATTACATATACGCATGGCATACAACATATTTTAATGCTTATATCAAAACAAATAGAATGTCTATTAACTGATTTTTTTATATTAAGATAATTTAAGTATGCTTCTTAGCCTGGCTACGTACACAGCATACTCTGGTTAAAGACAGACATCATCTTACATACTAAATCTCCTAAATTTTTTTCTCTGCTATATCTTAAATTTTACAGCCTTTGACAAAAGGTCTCTCCAACTTTCTCCTCTCTCCAGCTCCTTTAATTAATCACTCTATTTTTGCCTCTATGATTTAGAGTTTCTTAGATTAAATATGTAAGCAAAATCTTACTGTTCAGCATTCTGTGCCTGGCTTACTTTACTCAGCATAATGTTATACAGTTTCACATATCACAATATTTACTCTTTTGAAAGGGATTGTCTTAGTTACCATTCTGCTACTGTGATTAAAATATCATGAACGAAAATGACTTATGGAAGAATGAGTTCAGTTTGGTTTATGGTTCAAGAGCGATAAGAGTCCATCATAGCAGGGAGATATGGCAGCAAGTGGTACTCTTGGCAGCAGGATCAGAGAGCTTAGAAATATACATGTCCATCCACATACAGTAAAAGGAAAGTGTACTCGACATGAAACAGGGTTAGGAACTCTCAAAGCCTGTCCCAGTGACATACTCCCTCTAGCAAAACTGTACTTCCCTGCAATCTGCCTAAATAGTGCCAAGTATTCAAGTGTATGAGCTCTTGAGAAAGATATTTTTATTCAAATGGCCACATTCCACTACCTGGCACCCATACACTCACAGCCATGTCATGATGCAAAATTCATTTAGCCTACTTCAATAGTTTCTATAGTCCATCACACTATAGACCCTACTCAAAACTTTAAAGTCTCTTTTGAGACATAGGGCAATCCCTTAACTGTAAAAGACTTCTTTGCTATTGCCCACTTCCTACATATTGGAATAGGAATGTATATTCTTTGCCACTATTGTATGTATGTATGTACATATGGATGTTTATGTATATTGGATATATGTGAATAGGGATATTTATTTCTAAGATTGTGTAATTTTTTTAAATATTCATTTATTATTTATACAGTAATCTGCCCAAATGTGTGCCTGCACACCAGAACTCATTATAGATGGTTGTGAGCCACCATGTGGTTGCTAGGCATTGAACTCAGGACCTTTGGAAGAACAGACAGTGTTCTTAACCTCTGAGCCATCATTCCAGCCCCCAGATTGTGTAATTTTCATTGGCTTGAGTCTGTTCTGTACTAGTCCCGGTCTACTTGGATTTCTATAGCATCATGTAGAATTTATGATCAAACATTTTAATGTCCAGCTTTCCTCATTTTACACAGGAAAGCTTAGGCCTCTTGGGGCTTTTTGGGTCCATTAGTATTTTAGAACCGCTTTTCTATTTCTGTGCAAAAATGTGCCATTGAGATTTTTATAAATCTTGAAGAGACATGGTAGGTCACACAGGATAACATGGACATGTTTGCAATGCAAATTAATTCTGAGTTGTGCACACAAAATATTTTCCTGCTTGTTTCAATCTTCCTCAATTTTGGTAACCAGTGTTTATTAATTCCGAAAAGGTTTTTTTTCTTTGACACAATACAAGTGCATTTTTTTTTTCTAGAAGGTCCTTCTAACAGATCACATTGGCATTCTCCCACTCAGTGTTCCATGCTTTAATTCATGTTTTTTCTGTGTCTGTTAACCTCAATGGATTCCAGAGCTCCAGCTCATCCAAAATTGGTGTACAGAAAAAGACAATCACATATCTCCATTTTATCTCATACTCCAGGCTTGGACCATAATGGCCCATAAGCTGATCTGCTTCACATGGTGGCACAGCTGTGTCTTCACCTCCAGGTACCATGCAGAATCACCAACTTCCCCCATTAACCATGAACTTTAAACACAGTATAATGAACTATTTGAAGAAAAAAAATATTCCTTCTTTAAATCTGCAAAAGTATTTATAAAGAAGAAATAGAAGGAAAAGAATTGCTACATATTTACGATAAAATGGTTTAGTCATACCCAAATACACAAATTTCTTTAAATTCTTAAGAATTAGTGACACAAGCCTAGGCAATAAGTTACTCTCTTTTGAACCTTACTCTTCATTGTGACTTACTTATTTTTTATATTTAATTGGTAAATTATAATTGTATCTCTTTATAGGTACAGTGTGAGGTTTTAATATATATGTATGTATACTATAAGATAATGAAATATAGCTTATTAACATATGCTTTTAAATAATTAAAACAAAGAATAGTTTGAAATTCTTGTTTACTTAAGTGAGATGACATTTTCCAAAATTGGTCATTCCAAGAAAGGGGTACTTTTCTTGGTCCTGGATTACATCATCTGGCAGCTGAGAATATTGTCCCTTGGATGTTTTTGTCCTAAATTCTAAAATGAGAATTCCATTTTGATACATTTTGATCCATGACTGTATACTAAGATAAAATATTTTCTATTTGTGTTCCTGTCAAATGGTACCTTCACTATTTTTGTAACACTTCTGGATAATTATTTTGGAGATTTTCATGATGTTTCTTAGGAATAAACAAATAATTTGTTATAGCTGGTATTTCTGTTTTGGTCTCATTAAGAGCAATAGTTGTTACTGACACTACCAATGTAAATATTTGGAGGATTTTACCTTCCCTATACTGTTAGTTTATCTGTTGCCATCATACTTCTCCAAAGGAAATTCTAGAGCTCATTTTTACTTGCTAAAATAATGTCAGAAGAGACATATCAGCAACATCATTTACTTAATGCTATTTTCCTGTATCATGTAGTAGTCATATGATCCAGTCCAGGCTTCCTGAGTCTCAGGAAGAAAGCCCAACATAATGGAAGCATACTGAGGAAGGCTCTTAGTCCAGTAAGAAATGTTGACTTACCAGAAAGTCAAATTTGAGTTATATTAAGCCAATGCACTTATTCTTTGTCAGGAAGAAAAGAAAATAGAAGGTGGAAGGCAAGAAGTGTTAGACACACTGTGATTTTATTTTCTCCCTCAGGAAGTGAAGCAAAGTGTTCAACAGCAAAGCAGTGGGACAGATTGTTAATTTCATAATGATGGCCCCTAAGATTAAACAGCAATCATTATCCTTGGTTGTATAATTGCTAATTCAAAACCACCCAAAAAGAAAAACTTTCCTAACATCAAAATAATGGGCCTGGGGTGGCTGAATGCAACATCTTGTCTAGATTCATCAATTTTAATGTATACTACATTGAGGAAATAAAGCCATGGGTTGCAAAGTAATTGCAGGAAAACATTTAGTTCATATGTTAAGAACTATGTCATTGTTTCACCATTATAGCTAAGATAAGTATAAAGGAGCATCCTACTTCTTTCTATGCCTGATCTAATATAGAATTCATCACACTAAATATAGTAATGAGTGCTTGAAATTTCTCTAATAAATATCAACGCCTAATACAGAATTCATCACATTAAGTACAGTAATGAGTGCTTGAAATTTCTTCTCTTTGGCTGTGCAAAACCATTAGAATCTGCTGCTAATGTTTCACTACATTTGAGATGTTTTCCTTTTTATAGATTTAACCATAAAAAAATGGTAACAGTTAACTGGTTGGTACACAAAATGAGGCAAAATAATTTTAACAAACAGTTTATACGATGGGAACTGTAAAATCAGTGAACAGAAATGACATTGTAAAAGTTTTCTGGGGAAGAATATTTGATGAGGCCCTGTCTTTTCTATCTCACAGGTCCAAAGTCACTGTGGCTTCCAGATGAGAGCAAAATAGCGCTGAAATAGCATCCTTCCCTTGTATCCTCCCATTCCTCCCTCCTTATCGCTTCCCCCCTTCTCCCCTCCCCTATGTCTGTGACTGAGGGGACCTCCTCTCCCTGTATATGCTCATAGGGTATCGAGTCTCTTCTTGGTAGCCTGCTATCCTTCCTCTGAGTGCCGCCAGGCCTCCCCATCCAGGGGACATGGTCAGAAAAGGGGCACCAAAGTTCATGTGAGAGTCAGATCTCTCTCTCCACTCAATGGTGGAGAATATCCTGTTCATCGGCTAGGTCTGGGTAGGGGTTCGAAGTTTACTGCCTATATTCTCCTTGGCTGGTGCCTTAGTTTGAGGAGGACCCCAGGACCCAGATCCGCCTGTCATAAAGATCTTCTTGTGGGTTTCCACAACCCTCTGGATCATTCTATTTCCCCATTCTTCCATGCTACTCTCACCTAAAGTCTCAATAGGATGTCCTCCCCTCTGACCCACTTTCCTGGTAAGTAAAGTTTTTCATGGGGCGTTTCCCTTGGACTAGTGTCTCGGTATAAGTGAGTATATACCGTTTGCCTCTTTTTGCTTCTGGGTGAACATATTCTTTCTATTACTACTAATCTCCCTAGGCATTAGGCTCTCATAGCAGCTTCCCCCATTTGACTTGAGCTAAAGGTTGCTAATGGATTGATCACATGAATTCTAGTTTCTGTTTATTTCTATACTGTTCCATGTGTTTTATATTTTAGTACTTGGTTGACAAAATATTTCACATATTTATCATATGTAAAAATGATTTGATATATGCATACACTGTGTAATGATTATGGCAATCTAATTATTTAACACATCAATTGCCACCCAAGCAATTACTCTCTAGAATGTGTTCATCTTGTAAATAAAAATGTGTGCCCTTCGATCATACTGCCATTTTTTTTCTTTTAATTACCTATGAGCACATCATTTCTTTCTTTAGGTTCATCTAACTAAACAGAAGTGGCTGTTAAAATGCAATATGTAATTTCTTTGCAGTTGCCTTTAATAACTAATTTTTGGAAGAAATGGGACAAAGGGATCTGCAGCCTGCGCAAGCTTCCATTTAGTCGACTTCTGGGCTATAGCTTATGAAGGCTAAAATCACAATGTCCAGACTACAATGCCTGCTCCTTGTAAAGCACAATGAGAAATTTTTTATTAAAAACGATGTTTTTAAATTAAAAGTAACATCTTTAAAGGACCATGTATTACCAATAATTCACTAATAATGAGAATCCAATTCAGGTGTCTATTAAAGGTATTGCATAGTTGCAGCAATAATTTGATCTTCAGTGCCTCTTCAGCAAAGAAAGGCATGTCTTTGCTAAAGAAAACAGCTCTTCTTCCACATGTGAACAGAAATCATATACTAATTTCACTACCTGGAAAACTTGTCTTAAAGAAATATCTGATCTCCCCAGGAGCCTTCAATCCCACCCCATGCTTCCACGCCCACAAATAGAACTTGACATCAGAGTATCTCAGAAAGAAATACACAAGATATGTTCTTCAGAAACAATATAAGAAGAGAAACTTGGCAAGGCCTTGTCAACTTAAAACAGTAAATGTAGAGAGAATATGTAAAACAATGTATTTCTCAGGTATTAAAGTAAGAATAACAAAATATTGAAATAGACAATACTCACATATAACTTAGAATTTATTATGTTATTGTCAGCATTCCAGCATGTCAATAAACTGTTCTATTGTGTGAAATGAATGAAACTTGAATTCAGTGGAGCCACAATTCCTGACATCTCATGACAGGGAGTTCAAAGACTTACAAAAAAAATTGGAATGAATATGTCATGTGAATTTAACAAACCACCCCTTAAACCACAATCCTCTTAGAGGGCACACAGATACTAGCTCTGCTAAGGCATTAAGAAACATATAACAGTGGTATCAAGTGGTTGTTAAAGAGATTTATAAACTCCAGATTTTACTGACGATATCAGGCTGTACCCAGAAAAAGAAGTTTCTGGTTCCTGTGAAGGTAATAAGATCCTACAGTGGCAGATTCCAGTCAACAGTCATTGCCATCAGACCATAAAAGTTTGGACAGGGCTACAGGGAGAGTGGTCAATGGAACAGTTAGAATAGCTGTAGCTGTAGCAATAAATCATAATGAGAATTTCCTAAGAAAATAATGACTTATTAGATTACCTAAATTATAACAGTATTTCTTAACAAAATATTAGTGGAGAACACATGATTTGAGAGGACAGAACTTTAGCTGCAATATTTGGGAGTTGGGGGGTTTTCTATGGTTCACAAACCAATAGCCTCTTTAATGAAAAAGAGGCCATGTCCATTTGATAAATGGCCTTGCAATAAATATCCTTCAACTCTTCCTACAAATTTTCTCTGGAAGGAGCTGTAGATACTTGTCAAGGTGACTGAACATTACAGGGTGGTTAAAAAGGTAAGACATTTTAAAGAGATATTAAATATTGACTGTGAACAGATTCCAATATCCAGAGAAAACAAAAACCTACCAAAGGCTAAAGGTCAGAGTCTGGGATTATGTGAACTAGATGGCATCTCAGTTCAGTGTGACTTCAGGATTCTTGATGTTATTAACTTAGATATTTGTAATGAGAATGGATATATTTAGTAACAGAAAGAGTCCAGAACCAACTGAGTAATGCTTGTTTTTTATTATTTATTTATTCACTTTATATCACATCCATAGCCATCTTCCCTCCCTCTTCCATATATCCTCCCTACCATACCCTTCAGAGAAGAACACACACACACACACACACACACACACACACACACACACACTCACATCTTCCCATCCCAGCACATCAAGTCACATCAGGACTGAGCGCATCCTCTGCCACAGTAGCCTGGCAAGGGAGCTTGGCCAGGGGGAAGTGATCGAAAAGCAAGCCAAAAAGTCTTTGTCAGAGGCCACACCCACTCTCTTTACTACAGGGCCCACATGAATACCAAGCTGCCCATCCATGATCCATGCCTAGGTCCAGTGTGTGCATGGTCCTTGGTCAGTCTGTACAAATTCTGCCATCAGCCCCCCGCCCCATGAGTCCATGTTAGTTGACTCTCTTGGTCTTCTTGTGGAACTCCTGTTCCTTCTGAGTCTGTCTATCCTTCTTCCCGATGCTCTCTGTAGTCAGCCCATTGTGTTGCTTGCTTTTAAAGGAAGAGTATGAAGGACTCAGGTTCAATTCCAAGTTCCTACATGGTGGCTTGCAATCCCCTCTAACTTTAGCTCCAGGGAATCTTTGGTGGTTTTAATGAGCGTGACACTGATAGGCCCAGTATATTTGAGTGCTTGGTCCTCGGTTGGTGGAACTGTTTGAGAACTAGGAAGTGTGGTCTTGGGGTTAAAGGAGGTCAGTGGGCCTGGGCTTTGAGATTCCAAAATCCTATCATTTCTCTCTGCCTCATACCTCTTTATTAGATGTAAGCTCTAAGCTACTGTTCCAGCATCATCCTTGCCTTTCTGCCTCTATACTCCCCAACATGATGGTTATCACATTCATGAAACACTAAGCAAGACCTCAATTAAATGCTTTTTTTTTTTTTTGTAAGTTTTCAGGAGTTTGCTGCCATTCACAGATGCACAAAGTAGCTAAGACCTGATGCAATGTCCTCTTCTGTCTTCTATGTATGGTGCCCATACATATAGGCAAAAACACTCATACATATAAAAATTAATAATAATGTTTGGTTGGTACCAAATCTACTGAATGCAAAGGAAACTATAGTGCTCTACTGTGGAGGCATTCCAGGCCCAAAATAACAAGAGTCTTTAGGCGAATGCTAATGAACTCGGTTTCTTTCACAGACGAGTGCCTTGATTTATCATCAGGACATTATGACAACACCAACATTTCCATATTTATGTAATTCCTTGGAACACTATGGCAAGGTTACCAGTAAATGAGAAAGTAGTTTTGCAGTTAGGGAAGTGTGTCAATGGGTTCATTACTACAGTGTTCACTGGTCACATGAGAACCAACACTAAGAAAAATTAGGCAGACAGAACAAGGGAATCACAGCAAAATCAACTGTCAGCTAGGTAACAACACTGACAAGTTGAAGCATTGAATAAATAAACTCAGAGAAAAATTTTAAGCTAGAAACTGATTGGCACAATTTGGGAGAAATTAGTCTCTCATAGCTGGAAAACATAAATCTGGGAAGAGATGGAGCAAAGCCATATTTGTCCCTTGCAACCTAGGGCCAGTGGATTTGGAGCGCATATTTCTCAGGAGAGAAAAGTTTCAACTGAAGAACACGGTCAGCTCATTTATTGGAAGGAAGAATATACCAATTGGTTCTCTATTACTTTAGGACCCCCTGTCTTTAAAAAGACAGTCATGGGGTAATTATTTGACATTTCTGTAATTCAGAATTTCATCCGAGTTTAGTTGAGGCCAAATCAAGATACACCTAAGGATTACTCCTATACTTAGACTCAAACAAAAGGTTCCTTTTCTTGATGTACATAATTTCCCAAAGCTGTAACCCATTATTCTCTGATGGCTCTCTTCTTCTACATTTAAACTAACAATGCTGGATCACTCTAGTTGCTGTCTGTCTCCTTCGTTTCACTCTACCTCTTCCCTCTACAGTCAAACCCTTTGTAATTATCTTTAGATAAATAAGAATAACTCCTCCATCACATAGTCATCTATCCATTATAAAACTTAATTCCTCAAATAGCATTAACCTTTGACATACATTCTACCAAATATTATGGAAGAGGACTAGAGATTATGGGCCTGGGGTGATGGTTCGGCCATTAAGAGCAATTGTTGCTCTTACAGAGGACCAAGCTTTGGTTCCTAACACACACATAGCATCTCATACCAATCTGTCACTCAATCTGATGCCTGAATCCAAAGTTCCAGGCATGCACATGGTGCACATGTACATACACAGGCAAGCCTTCATACACATGAATAAAAATGTTTTTTATAAGAGTAGTGATTAGCATGTGGTCATTGTTAGGGGTTATTATTCTGTAATCGCAGTGTACTTTGGTTATTTGAGGTCCCTTCTGCTAAAAATAATATAAAATAAAGTTATTTTATAAAATAATGAATAAAGTTTTTCTCCAATGGATATTTTACAACTTATTTAAGAATGGACCCAGCTGTTCCACTCCTTGGAATATACCCAGAAGATGCTCCAGCACACAACAAGAAACTTTGCTCAACCATGTTCATAGCAGCCTTATTCATAATAGCCAGAACATGGAAACAGCCTAAGTGTCCCTCAGTAGAAGAATGGATAAAGAAACTGTGGTACATATACACTATGGAATACTACTCAGCTATTAAAAACAAGGAATTCCCGAAATTTGTGGATAAATGGATTGAGCTAGAAATGATCATAATGAGTGAGTTAACCCAGAAGCAGAAAGAATCAAATGGTATATACTCACTTATATCTGCATACTAGCCCAAGGGGCATGTCCCACGAAAGCCTTCACTTACCAGGAAACTGGGACAGAGGGGAAGGCATCCTATTGGGACTCTAAATGAGAGATGCATGGGAGAACAGCAAAATAAAAGGATACAGAGGGTCCTAGAAAGCTACAAGTAGAACAATATGATAGGCAGATTTGGGCCCAGGGGTCCCGCTCAAACTAAGGCACCAGCCAAGGACAATACAGGAGGTAAACTTTAAACCCCTTCCCAGATCTAGCCAATGGTCAGAATATTCTCCACAGTTGAGTGGAGAGTGTGATACGACTTTCTCACGTACTCTGGTGCCTCACATTTGACCATGTCCCCTGGAGGGGGAGACCTGGTGGCACTCAGAGGAAGGACAGCAAGTAGCCAAGAAGAGACTTGATACCCTATGAGAATATATAGGGGGACGTAATCCCCCTCAAGAACAGTCATAGGGGAGGGGAATAATGGGAAAATGGGGGGGGAGGAATGGGAGGATACAAGGGATGGGATAAACATTGAGATGTAACAAGAATAAATTAATAAAAAAAAAAGAAAAAAAAAAGAATGGATCTTTCTGAAATGAAAAAAACCTTATACAATCGCTTAGTGCCACTTCTATACTCAGTGTTTAATAGAAAAACTGTAGCAACTAGTACATTTTAAAATCCCTATGAGAATATATAGGGGGACGTGGTCCCCCTCAGGAACAGTCATGGGTGAGGGGAATGGTGGGAAAATGGGGGGGGGGAGTGGGAGGATACAAGGGATGGGATAAACATTGAGATGTAACAAGAATAAATTAAAAAAAAAAGGTAAAAAAAAAATCCCTACTAATTGATATCATTTGGTAATATAAACCCTGACTTACCACAGCAAAGCAAAGTTCTAACCAAATATACTAGTAGAGATAAGAAAATGCAAAAGAGTGCATTAAAATAAAATGTTATGATTTCTTAATTGCTTATTTGTCTCCCTTTTGCTTTTTATAAGGAGGATATGTAGCTCTCATATGTTAAAGTAAAATATTAGACAGACTGAACTGATATCCTTCTGTGGCCGAAGAGAGGTGGTTACTTGCCCTTTGTCTTAAAGAGTTACTTTGCACCTACCTTCAATGGATGGAACTAGAAAAGATCATCCTGAGTGAGGCAACCTAGCCCAGAAAGACATGCATGATATACATACTCACTTATAAGTGGATATTAGCCCAACATAGATGTCCTCTGAAAGTGTCCACCCAGCAGGGAATCGAAACAGATGCTAAGACTCACAGGCCAACTCTGGGGAATAGAAGGATCCAGAGAGGAAAGGAACTCCACAAGGAGACCATAAAAACCAAAAATATCTGGACCCAGGGTGGCCTGAACAAACTGATAAACCAATCAGGGACAATTCATGCAGAGAACCTACCGCCCCCCCCCCAGTTCATTTGTATGTAGCCAATGGACAGCTCATTCTCCACATGGATGCCCTAGGGAGCAGGGACTACCTCTGACATTGACTCTGGCACCTGTGATTTGATGATTTGGTCACTTCCCTTTGCCTAGGCCAGAGAGAAAGAGGATTCAGTCTATCCTAGTGAGACTTGATAGTCTGGGATCAGATGGTAGGGGAGGAGGACCCCACTGTCAGAGGACTGGGGAAAGGGAATAGGGGGAAGAGGGAGAAAGGGTGGTTATGGGAGGAAAAAGTGAAGGGGTAACAATCAGGATGTAAAGGGAATAAGTTATAAAATGTTAAAAAATTAATTTAAAAAATTAAAAAGGGAGTCAATGTCCAAAAAACAAAAAAACAAACAAACAAACAAAAAAAAAAACAAAAAAACAAAAAAACAAAAAAAACAAAAACCCAAAAAACAAAACAGTAAACAAAAAAACCAAAGTCCTCTGCATGCTGAGATAACAATTGATCGTCTATGGCAGCTTCCTTCACTGACAATTGTATGAGTCCACACAATTGGTGGATACTAGCAAGAGATGGAAAAATAAAACGACAAAGAAAACAGGTTTTTAACTCCCCACTATTTCTTTGACAAGTACGTCAAAGTGGCTGTATCTCAATCATTGGCTCTAGGTAGCAATTAACCAAACAAACTAACTATTACAGTCTATGTTATAATAATCTTTCTATTTGGATTCAGAGGTGGAAAGAATTCTCCTACATTGCTCTTCATCAGCCTTTGTCTGAAGCATCCCTGCATTTTCTGTCTATTTGGACACAGGACCTTCCCCCAAAGTCCTTGCAGCCACTCTCTACATGCTTTCTGTTTCCTGTCTGGTATCTGCTGAAGACATAACAGGTGCATATTGTTTAAATTACGTTAATCAATGAACATCAACATCCTTTGTTCTATTTTTTTTCATCTTCACCTACCTTCTCTCTATGTATTTCTTTATTATTATGTAGCCTAGCCTGGCCTTGAACTCATAATCCTCCAGCCTCATCTTAATGCTGGGATGACAGGCATGCACACCAGCTTCTTCTCCTTACATTGGCCTTGCTCTCACTTTTGTTTCTTTTCAGCTATTTCCTGTTAACATACATGAACTAATAAGCTGCAGTTGTAAATTTTGTATAATATACAGAAGACAGTAATCACATGTAAAATATAGGATAAGATGGTTAAGGTAAGGGTTTTGAGATTATCTACATTAGTGTCTCAATCTTAATTTACCACCAGGAAACAAGCTTAGTCTAAATCTAATGATGGTTTGCTGGGAAAATGTCACATCTGGCCTATACCTCCTGCTGATTGCAGCTGAAAACTCTGGGATATGCAAAATACACCTGGCCCTCTGAGGACTCTGAAAACTTAAACAGAATATACTGACTTAGAAGAGGAGCCAATGGTTGAAGATCATCTGTAAAAAAGCAAAGTTTCAAACTTCCTTCTTTACCCTCTTTTTATTCAGAGTCAGTCCAGAGAGTCACAGTGCAGCCCAGTACATAGAAGGTACAGGGAAAATGTGGAGAAACTATGTACAGACAGCAAATGTACGGAGAAAACCTTGTCTTCATGTTCAAAACAGTGGTCAATGGTGTCTGATAAGCTAAAGTCGATGGCATGAAGTGCCACTTCTTTTCCTTTTTGTACTGTTAACAAACCCCAAAGAAAGTCTGTATTTCTGAAACTAGAAACTTATTAAAATAAGGCTTCTGTGGGATGAAAGGCATAAAAGTATAATCTCTCTCTCTCTCTCTCTCTCTCTCTCTCTCTCTCTCTCTCTCTCTCTCTCTCTCTCTCTCTCTCTCTCCCTCCCTCCCTCTACTTTTCTTTCCCACTCCTCTCACTGTTCTGCTCAAGTAAGACTTCATTCAGACAAAACTGAGGGAATTTGAGTGGCTGAGGTACATAATCCTGTTCCTTACACAGAAGATCTGTATTAGAAGCCCCACATCCTAAGTGCAAGGGATGCTACAGAGGTAGTCTACAGATGAGATGGTCCCCTTGTCCGCTTTGTGACAAAAGATCTATGTTCATGTCTAACAAGTGTAGAAAAAGTGAAAAAATGGCCTTGATAACTGAGTTGTGTTTGACTCTCCTGTCCCCAGAAGGGATTGCTCTTGGGTTAGAAATATTGTGTGCAGAATCATCTGCTAAACATGATAAAATATTCTCCAAAAACTCAACATGATATAGACTAGAGCTTTTGGTCATAATACTTTAATATCCAGGATATAATTTAAGATTAGTCCACATTTTTAAAAGAAAAATAATGAGATGAACTAATTATTCATCAATAAAATTACTTTATGCTAATTAACTCATGGATAAAAACACCACACAATATAAGGAACTACAGAAACACTTGGAAATGAGGCTGATTCTAAAGAACGGTGCTAGCCCTCGGCCACAAGACAATTAAGTGTGGAAATTACAGATAAAAACTGTACAGCAGATATTATTTCCATTGTTAATGAGATGAAATACTCCAACAAATAAAAAGACAAGAATCCCCCTGAAAAGAGTCCCCTTTCAGAAGAGTCAACTGCAATGATGAAAATTAACAAATAGGATATATGCTGAAAACATTGAGGAAAATGAAATTAAACTTTATTGTATACATGAAGGCGCAGAACAAACATGAAAGATAAAAAGTTGATGAACTTACAGGTATATTAATAGAAACCATTCAGTCTAACAAACTGAGAGGAAAAAATGAATTTCCTATTGCAGAATCTAACTACGTATATGTATGAAAGTTCCACAACTAAGCCAATCACTTTGTGCTTAGAAAAGTGAATAGTTCAAGTTCAATACTAAAATGTTTGTTCATAACAGTATTCTACATAATGGTTAAACAGAGAAGTTATCTATGTGTCAACTGCTGAAGATACAAATAAAATGCTGTATATTCAGAATATCAATTTGCTCTCCCAACCCCTTCCAAAGTACTGACTTTGTCACGAAATTTATTTTGTTTTATGAAAGAATCCATTTTTAGAAGTGAATGAAGCTGTCACATTGTCTTTCATTTATGTAAATATTCAAGAATGAGCAAACTGATAAAGACGTTATGGATTAGCACTCACATGATGCAAAGTAAATTATGGAGAAACAAAAGCAAACAACTATTTTGTTTCTAGGATAAAGAAAATATCCTCAATGCAACTGTGGTGATGATCTCTTGGAACTGTAAAAGCCGTTCATCTTGCACATTACTGCAGAGAGTCACATGGCACATGAATTTCAAGTCAGTTTAAAGACCAATCAATGTACATTTTCCCAAAAACCCATCAGCTGTTCTATTAGCTTGTTCTCTGTTTCACTGATAAAATCAACTAAAAACAACTTGAAAGAATAAAGACTTTATTGTTATTGTCATTTTGATTTGAGTGTGTGTGTGTGTGTGTGTGTGTGTGTGTGTGTGTGTGTGTGTGTGTTTACTTATATTTCCACATTGCAATCTTTAAGAGAAGCAGGACAGGAACTTAAGCAGCAGCCTAGAAAGGAATATTGATGAGTTCTTTGTTCTCTTTGGCCTGCACAACAACCTTTTAAAAATTTTATTATAATGTATTCATATTACATCCTGATTGTTATCCTCTTGCTTGTATCATCCCATTCAGTTCCCACCCTTCCTCTCTTTTCCTCCATATTCCCCAACCCTAGACCTATGACAGAAGGGGCCCTCCTCTGCCAAAATGTGACCACAGCCTATCAGATCTTATCCTGACAATCTGCATCCCCTTCCTCTGTGTGCCAGCAGGACCTCCCCACAAATCAGGGATCACCAATTGGGAGCAGCAGAGCTCATGTCAGAGACATTTGCTGCTATCCCCTAATGTTAGAGAATGAGCTATCCATTGGCTATGCCTGAACAGAGGGTCTAGGTTCAGTGCATGCATTGTCCTTGATTGGTACAACAGTTTGTGCAGGATTCCCCCAGGGTCCAGATCCACTGGCCTTGGTGGTTGGCTTGAGGGGCTTCTGAACTCTTTGGGTCCTTCCATCCCCCCATTCATCCATACCACTCTCATTGTTCTACCAGAGTCCAGCAGTGCGTCCCAGTTTCTGTCCTGATCCCTTGCTGGTAGGAGTCTCTCAGAGGACATCTATATTGGGCTAATAGCCACTTCTAAATGAGAATGGATGTCTTTTGGGGTCTGGGTTACTTCATTCAGGATGATCTTTTCTAGTTCCATCCATTGGCCTGCAAATTTCAAGATTTCCTTGTTTTTAATAGTGCTCCATTGTATAAATTTACCACAGTTTTTTATCCATTCTTTGGTTGAGGAACATCTAGGTTGTTTGTAGATTCTGGATATTAAAAATAAGGCTGCTATGAACATAGTTGAGCAAATGTCCTTGTTGTATGGTGGAGCATCGTTCATGCATATGCCCAGGAGTGGTATAGCTGGGTCTTGCAGTAGCACTAATATCTAGTAAAATAGACTTTCAACAAAAATTAATTAAAAGAGGTTGAGGGAGGACAGTTCATGCTCATCAAAGGAAACTCAACCAAGATGGCATCACAATTCCGCACATCTATGCCCCAAATACAAGGGCACCCACATTTGTAAAAGAAATATTTATAAAGCTTAAACCACATATATATCCACACACATTAATAGTGAAAGACTTCAACACTTGCTCCTCACCAAAGAACAGATCAACAAAACAGAAGCTAAACCAAGAAATAATGACACTAACAGATATCATGAATCAAGTGGACCTAACAGGAATCTACAGACCTTTTATCCAAACACAGAATATTATGCCTCCTTCTCATCACCTCATAGAACCTTCTCCAAAATTGGTCATATAGTAGATCACAAACAAGCCTCAACAGATACAAGAAGATTTAAATAACTTCTTGTATTTTATCAGACCACCATGGACCGCAGCAACAACAGAAATATCAAAAAGCTTACACATACATGGAAACTGAACTACTCTCTACTCAGTGATAACTATGTCAGGAAAGAAATAAAGAAATAAGTTAGGAACTTCCTAAAATTCAATGAAAATGAATGTACAACATGTCCAAATTTGTGGGACACAATGAAAGCAGTGCTAAGAGGAAAGTTCATTGCAGTAAGAGCCTTCATAAAGAGATTGGAAACATCTCATACAAGCAATGCAACAGCACATCTGGAAGCCTTAGATAAAAAAGAAGCAGACACATCAGAGAGGAGTAGACAGCTGGAATTAATCAAACTCAGGGCTGAAATCAATAAGTTAGAAACAAAGAGAAAAATTCAAAAACTCAACAATCGCAAGAATTGGTTCTTTGAGAAAAATCAACAAGATAGACAAACCCTTAGCCAAAATAACTAAAAGGCAGAGAGAGACTACCCAAATCAACAAATTCAGAAATGTATAGGGAGACATAACAACAGACACTGAGGAAATCCAAAGAATAATTAGGTCTTACTTCTAAAGTCTATATTCCACAAAATTTGAAAATCTAAATGAAATGGACAATTTTCTTGATAGCTACCAATTACCAAAATTGAATCAAGATAAAGTAAACAAATTAAATAGTTCTATATCTCCTGTAGAAATAGAAGTTGTCAACAAAAGTTTCAAAAAAAAAAAAAAAATAAAAAAAAAAAAAAAAAAACAGGGCTAGATGGTTTCAGTGTACAATTCAACCAGACCTTCATAGAAGACCTAATACCAATTCTCTTCAAACAATTCCACAAAATAGAAATGAAAAGAACCTTATCAAACATATTCTATGAGGCCACAGTTACTTTAATACCTAAACCACACAAAGACCCAATTCAGACCAATTTTCCTTATGAACATTGATGCAATAATACTCAAGAAAATACTTGCAAACTGAATCCAAGATCACATCAAAGATATCATTTACCATGACCAAGTAGGCTTCATCTTAGACAGGCAGGGGTGGTTCATTGTACTGACATCTATCAATGTTATATACAATGTAAACAAACTGAAAGAAAAAAAAACACGTGATCATCTTCTTATACGCTGAAAAAGCATTTAACAAAATCTAACACCCGTTTATGTTTAAAGTTTTGGAGAGATCAGAGATACAAGGTACACACATAATAAAGGCTATATACAGCAAGCTGATAGACAACACCAAATTAAATGGAGATACTCAAAATAATTCCACAGCAACCTTTCTTACTCATTTTAGACATACCTGCCCCAAGTGGAATAGCTGAGAATAGGCTTCCCCCTCCCGAATATCAATCAGTAACCAAGAAAATATCCCAAGAAATGACTACCAACCAGTCTGACAAAGACAATTATTCGAGAGTCTCATCCAAGGCAAATCTAGTTCATGTTAAGTTGACAAAACTAGCCAGGGCAATTCTTATTTGTTATATGTTTTTTTCAAATTGAGTGGGATAACCAAGTCACCTGGACACATCAGGGTGTTGGGTATAATGTACTGTCTATGTCAGGAATGCAAAGAAAAAGAAATAAAGTGTGAGGAAAAATTTTACTTTCTCAGCATGACTTTAAATAAAATGTACTTATAACTGTGTAAAGTTGAAGGATTGTTATCAATTACGCCATCTCAAAATACCCAATGGACATCACTAAGATTTATAGATGTGCAGTCTTGTAATTTCCATTATTCTGTACAGTCATCCCCAACTAAAATAGGCAAGACCAATTTTAGTGAAAATTATGTAGCAATCCAAGTTAAATTATCTTTAAATCACTTCTTTTGACTGTCAAAAAGAGACAGGATTTTAAATCATTTTAAGCAATCAAACTGAACATTAGAACACTTGATTTTTCTGCATTAAGTGTCAGCACCACTCATTGTCAGTGCTGCCACAAGTCATGCAAGTGATGTGCTTTGTTTTTATATATTTAATCTAGTGATCAACTAAATTACTTGACCTTTCCTGTAGTTAAAGCAAGAAAGGCAACATCATCATCATTTACACAATTTGATCACATGCACAATGTGTGAAAAATAACAATGAATGGATCATTCAAGCTTAAAATGTTCATCTTAACACCTAAAATGCTCTCTATCCACAATAATAATTACATTTATAATAATAGAAGCTACAAAAAATAAAATAAAATAAAATAATAATAGAAGCTACTTAATAGATTTTTAGAGGTGAAGTGTCATAAAATATGAAGCACCTGAGAGAAACTAGAACACAGAAGAATATCTTTCACTTCCTGATTTGTAGGTAATTCTCTTCAGAGTTTTGCCAGCATAAAGAGGCATGGACTTTTCATGAGCCACCCTAGCTGGTTAAGCATAGTGCTCATCAAAAAACAAAATCAAAACTCACCCAAAAAACAAACCAAAAAAAAAAAAAAAAAAAAAAACAGAAAAACTTCCTTTTTCAGAAAACAAAGACCATCATAGTAGACCATAAGGCAGAGATCAACTGATATTGAGGAGTTTAGTCCCAACATACACACAGTTCCTGCAAGTGAAGCTCAGTGTATATTGAAAAAGGGGTGGAATCAAATATTATATGGATGTCTTGAGTTATCCTCCTTATTTCGTTCATTTCTCATTTCATTGTTTTCGTGGTCTTCACTAGGGCGTTTACTCATTTCCTCATCAATCTATTTGAAAATAATTATAATAGCTATATTGAAGTCCTTGTCTTGTGCTCCAGCTATATTGCTTTTTAAATGACTAATAAAACAGAGTTGCTGGCTTCTGATGGAAGATATTGTCTTTCTTGTTCATGCTTATGTTTTTGTGCTGGATGTAGGCAGTGGGAGTTATAATATTTAAATGTTTCTTGGTATAGATATAGACATATGCTCTTGTTTCGGTCGGATAGGTATTTTGTTCTTTTGTTGCTGTTGCCTCCTTTAGGATCAAGTCACTCACATTTGATGTATGTGGAGTTTGGGTAATAGCCAAGTATGATATCTTTCTGTGAGGTCTCTGGTAGAGAGCTGAGATGTGGGCTGGGTGGAGTAACAAAGAAATGGAGATGAGCAAGACAGAAAGGCTGAACGGGCAACAGGTCTAAAGTGGGAGAGCCTGGATTTGAACCAAGAGGCCAAGTCCCAAGGGGATAGAGGTGGGTTAAATTTAGTGTTTCTATTGTTGACATAAAAAGCTACTATCAAAGACAAGATAAGAGGAAGAAAATGAGTTGAAAGCTATGGAGAGATGCTGATCGTTGGCTTGCTCCTTTTAGTATGCTCAGTTTGTTTTCCTCCACATGCAGGACCATCTGACCAGGGATAGCACAACCCACAACAGAATAGGCCATCCCACATCAATCATCAATCAAGAAAATGACCTACAGGCTTGACTTGAGGCAATCTTATGTTTGAGAGTATCTTGTAATTGAGACATTCTCTCAATTAAGATTTTCTTCTCTGTATATCCAGATTTGTGTAAAATTGACCAAAAAAGCAACAAGAACAACATGCTAATATAGAAGGGGAAATTTTCATACGACCTCACACTTAGACAAAAAAACAACAGACAACTAATGGCTGATGAGGAAGAAAAAGTTAGTTTCTCCCAAGAATGATTCACTTAATTGATAATCTGTACCCACAGTGTCACAGTGAATCTTCAGCCAAGAAGAAGAAAGGGATGAATGGATGTGTTCATTTTCCTTTACTTTTCATTGTTGATCCGTTCAATAATAGCAAGGGTAAATTATTATGACTCATTCAAATTAAGCAGCCACTTCCATTTGACTTATCAAACATTTGCTTAGTTGATGTTACCTGCCAATTGCCACCACTAAAGTCTCCAGTCCTGAGCTCCATTTGCTCTCTGGTTAAAGCTTTGAGCTTTCTCAATATAGCAAATGACTCCTAGCAGCATATCACAAGCATAATAACGAAGTAGCTTCCTTTTAAGATAAAGTCTCTAAACTCTATATCACCCTTCCACTATGTCACAGACTCTTCCTTATAAAGGGGGAAAACAAACTATCACCATTTTAAAACATACTATAAAGAAAAAAATTATGACTGCTCAATCTGCTGATCAGATTGTCTAACTTTAGTAGAAAATTATGAAGATAAAATGTTGGGGGATGGTCTAATGTATTTTTATGCTAATTACTGCTTGCTGTCTCTGTGACCCCCCCTTTTGATTAATAAAAAGCCATCCCACCTGGGCAGTGCAAAGGAGATAGCTGGTGCTTAGAGAAAGAGGAATCCTGGGAAGAAGAAGAAGAAGAAGAAGAAGAAGAAGAAGAAGAAGAAGAAGAAGAAGAAGAAGAAGAAGAAGAAGAAGAAGAATTGCCAGGAAGAGGAAGGAGAAGACCAGAGGAGAGGGTCCCAAGAGAGAAGAGAGGAAGGTCGCCATGGCTTAGATGGAGGAGAAGCACATGGCTGGTGTGGATGGAGAATATGGCCCAAACGAAGAATATTAGCAAGTATATGAGATTACGGATGGGAGGTAGCTTGATAGAAATTATTAGAAACAGATGGCATGAGGTTGAAGCAGGGATCCCATACCTGCCCCACAATGGGAAGTAATTTAGAGGGTTAATGTCCTCCCTGCCCCAGGTTAACTAAGGCTATTTTAAAATATAACAGGTGTCTGTGTCTTAATTGATAATATTAACAATACTGGTAATTTGCATCAAGAAGCCCAACATGCATCATTATATTATATTTAAAATACAATGAAAAAGAATGTTAAAGACACAATTTTTTAATTTTATGATTTTACTTTTTTAATTCATGAAATATATGAATATATGACTTGTTAGATTTTCATGTGTGGGCATGGGTATGAATCCTTACACGCACACATGTATGTGTGACTCTAACAATACTTAGAGAAGTCAGATAACTTTACTGTGCTGATGCAGGTAGTAAATCACAGAGATAAACATTAGATTGTCATAAGTCTAAGTATGGAAGCTAAGCTGTGAATCACATTATCATCCTGCCTCCTGTGGAGTAAGCCCACCCCTCCTCCCCATCAAGAGAGCTGGGTTTCATTATGACCTGTATAACAGACCCAGCCCCTTCTTTCTCATAGAGAAAAACCTTACAGTCTCAGCTTGTACAGATTGTCACAGACACCTGAAGCTCACTCTCTTCAAAGAGAATATAATAGATTTCTTTGGTAATGTAATATTTTACTGATGTATAAAGCAAAAGAGAAGGACTCTGATAGCTAAATAAGATGTTCTACCAAGATCATATGTTTTTTTTTTTTAAAAAACTGTGTTTATTTAGCATATCTCACAGGGATTGTCTGGAAAAAAAATCACATAATCAAACAAAGTTTGTTGTCAGCATTGCTTGTTTTTCAGACAAAGCAAAAGATAAGTCACAGTATGTTTAGAAACATCACATCTGAAAAGCAGTTCCATAACATAAACAGATTGCTTAGCCCAGTGGCACACTGTGTTAGGTATTTTCTTTCAAATGTCTATATCTGCCAAATGCTATCTATGGGTAGGTAGATTATAGTATATGCAAATCATCGAAGAAAAGTCACAGCATCAATGTACTCCTAAAGCCTTGAGAAGGGAGCATGATAAGGAATAAAATAAAACACAGTTCATTTCAGCCTTCCTGCTGGCCTGCTTCTGTCTTTCTGGGACCCTCAGTGCAGACAAGCTCTCAAAAGTATTACACACTGTTCAAGAGAACTCTCCATTAGTGACTGTTACAAGTCACATACTTTGTGTGTATATACCTATGTCTGCATGTATGTATGTATGTGTCTCCAGCCTTGCTTGTTATTTGGCTTTCTTCCATACATAGGAACAGACTTTGCCTTCCAGAATCAGAGATGGTATGTGGACAGTGGGAGAGCCTAGCATTACAACTCAGCCTTGAGAGTGGGAGAGGCTACATAAGTCAAACTGCCCAAACACCGTAAGTTCCCTAAATGCACATAAACTTACTAAAATCACAAACACAAAGGAAAGTAAACAAAAAAGTCCTTAACATCCTTTCAACCTTATTGTTGCATACAAAACAGTGGGTTTCATTTAATATTATTCACATATATGTATCATTATATTTTGTTCATATTTTCTCTTCCTTCCTTACCTTGTCCCTTCTCACACATCTCAGTGGTTTTCTTCCTTCCCCCAAACAGTCCTGGGTCTGCTTCCATGTCATACAACACACACACACACACACACACACACAGAGAGAGAGAGAGACAGACAGACAGACAGACAGACAGACAGACAGACAGACAGACAAATAGACAGAGACAGAGAGAAAGAGATAGAGACAGAGACAGACTCACACATATACATATGGAGAGATCTATATTTTATATATGAGAAGATATGGTACTTATCTTTCTGATTTATTTCACCTAAGATAAAATTTTTACTGTTACACCTGTTTTTCCCTCAAGAGACGTAGTTTTCTTATTTACTCATGAATAAAGTCCTGTTGTCTATTTATGCTACTCTTCTTGCATGGCCCTACAGTGACTTAGGGGCCTCCGCTTCCCTGTGTGGGCTTGTAAGATTCTCAGTCATATTGTCTTCCTTAGATTTGTCAGTTTAAAAATGGTTTCTCCCAAGTATGCTGTGTTTTAAGGTGGCAGTTAGAAAAGGAGACCTGTGATTTAAAGTCTTGTCTCAGTTCTTCCTTAATCTATTTGCTATTAGACACCATGAAGGAAGGAGGAGACTGTAAGTAGAATTCAATATATGTAAGTTTAGTATTCCTACTTCTGTGAGGAAAAACTTAATGGCTTTTCATGCAGTTTAATCAACATTCTGGCCTTTGACTTTGCTGTATAGCAGTTTTCTTTGAGATTAAAAACTCCATTTTGAAGGGGAGCTGATTAAGACATAGGATGCTGGATAAAACAATAGGATGATCTAAGGGGAGATAAAACATTCTGTTCTGTAGGGATACTCCTTAAGCTCAGGAACTGAACAATTTAAAGGTGCCAGGGAGCCCCTGAAACTAACTAGATACCACAGGCTCTTTGTTTTCAAGCAAATATGTTTCAAGGATTCCTGAAACACACACACACACACACACACACACACACACACACAGAGAGAGAGAGAGAGAGAGAGAGAGAGAGAGAGAGAGAGAGAGAGAGAGAGAGAGATGATCAGAGATGGGATAGTTCAGCAGACTAGCATAGTCATTAGAAAGAAACAGAGAGCTGCCAAACTGTCTGAAAGAAAGAGATACCAGATGAGTTCCCTGAAAGTGGCTCAGATCTGCTGAACTTCCTACAGACGTGCAGTGCACTCAAGATTTCTACCTTAGTGAACTGATACCCATCCTGGGGTTGGCATTTGATGATCCAGCTGAATTTGAGTCATTCTTACTTCTGTAAGTAACCTTTCACAATGTTCATGTAAGATACTATGATAAAATGCATTGGCCAAAGTTAGATTTTGGTAGTATCTTTACCTTGGTCTATCATTGGTTCTATATTTAGGATGAGAAGATGTTTGTTCACATCTCCTCAGAAATAGATCATGCCCTTAAGAGGCAAATATATTATACAGATCCCCAAATGGAAAACTGTTTAAAAGACATAGATATAAAGTAAGGATTAAAGAAATTCAATTCTATTCTGAGACACTCATATTATCAGAAAATTGGCATAGGTTTTCCATTTCGAAAGGATCAGAGTTTCTTTTTCTCCTTAGCACAGGAAGCTTTTATCTTTGCTGATACAAATCATTATTTTCAGTATATTACACTTTACTAAATCCATGTAATTTGTTTACAAATTAAGTACAACTTTTCTTTTCCCCCACTTTGTTCAGCAATATTTCAAAAAAAAAAAAAAACCATAGTGGTACAACTTCATGAATAATTTCATCTTAAAAATAAATATAATTAATTATTTCACTGTTTTGGACCACTTCCACTGGAAGGGATTGTAGAATGAGATTGCAGACAATCAAACAGCCACAGGTTTAGAAAGAAAGAAAAACAACAACAACAACACGAAAAGGGACATACAGATAAGAAAAGCCTTGAGAGTCACATCTGGTTGAAAACACTTTGGAAATAGTTTGTACTCTTTTTGAAATAACTTTTACAATAGATGAGCATATTTGGCAAGAACAATAGATCTAAGTGAAACACTGACAACCCTTCTGAGGCAAGTTCCCTGTTGTCTGTTAAATTTAGTATGTGGAACTAAGCCCAGAGACAGCGTTGGCTTCTAAAAATTAGCTTTCTGAAAGTGCATGCTTGTAATCTCCAATGTTGAGGACCAGAGACAGCTGGATCCCCAGAGTTTGCTGGGTAGCTAGACCAGCTGAATCAGGGAGCATCCAGTTTAGTGAGAATCCCTTTCTTGTGGTAATAGAGAGGAAATTGAGGAAGATATCTGAAGACCTCTTTGAAGACCTTTCTGGCCTCTGCATGTTGACACATGTGTATGGGCAACTGTACACTTGTAGGCATGTACCGTGTACACACACAGCATGGGCAATATGCAATTCGTGCAAAATAAAATAAATCATACTTTAAAAAGTAATTAAGTGGAAGAGAGAAGGAAATTATAGTGGTCAAATTGCTTTTCCACGTGCATCTTTGTTAGCTGAACACAAAGTTACATGGATGCTTTTTTGGAATTAATTTAAACATCCCCTGCTTTAAAATTATAGGTTCTATTTTAAGAAAAGGGAAATTGCTTATTAAATTGTATAGAAATCACTATATGTGCAATCTGTGCCTGGGAAACACTAGCCCTTCTCTATCTCCCTCTAATTTGTGTGATATGCCTACTGCTATAATTTACACTTTGAAAAACAGTATTCACTACTGAAAACATGTGTTTGTTCTTAAGATATTTAAAAACACGTTACAAACATACTACATTAGACAAAAAAAACTAACTTATTTATAATTGAGAGATGAATGGTAATTATATTTGGCTGGTCCTCAGCAGTCATCCGCCCCCTGTTGCAGGGGTATTTTAACCACCTACACAACTCATTTCCATAAAGCACTTTATGCTGAATTTCTCTATGTTCTGAACATTCTCAAGCTGTGATGTTTAAAAGACAAAGGACAGACAATGAGTTTGGTTTGTAAAGTCCTTGTTTCTGATGTATTCTGCTAAACACTCTATGCAGTATATAGAACATCAAAGGAAACTTTCAGACTGTGCTGGTATTCTCCTTTTTTAAATATTTTATTAATTTATTCATGTTACATCTCAATTGTTATCCCATCCCTCGTATCCTCCCATTCCTCCCTCCCTCCTGCTTACCCCCTACTCCCCTCCCCTATGTCTGTGACTGAGGAGGACCTCCTCCCCTGTATATGCTCACAGGGTATCAAGTCTCTTCTTGGTGACCGGCTATCCTTCCTCTGGGTGCCACCAGGCCTCCCTGTCAAGGGGACGTGGTCAGAAATGGGGCCCCAGAGTTTGTATGAATGTTAGACCTCATTCTCCACTCAATGGCAGAGAATGTCCTGTCCACTGGCTAGGTCTGGGTAAGGGTTCCAAGTTTACTGCCTATATTTTCCTTGGCTGGTGCCATAGTTTGAGCAGGACCCCAGGACCCAGATCCACCCATCATAATATTCTTCTTGTAGGTTTCCAGGACCCTCTGGATCCTTCTATTTCCCCATTCTCCCATGTTTCTCTCACTTAAAGTCCCAATAGGATGCCCTCTCCTCTGACCCATTTCCTGGTAATTAAAGTCTTTCATGGGACATGCCCCTTGGGCTAGTGTCTCGATATAAGTGAGTATACACCATTTGGCGCTTTCTCAGAAAAATGGGAGTACAGCTTCCTCAAGACCCAGCTATTCCACTCCTTGGAATATAGCCAGAAAATGCTCTACCACACAACAGGGACATATGCTCAACTATGTTCATAGCTGCCTTATTCATAATAGCCAAATCGTGGAAACAGCCTAAGTGTCCCTCAGTAGAAAAATGGATAAAGAAACTGTGGTTCATTTACACTATGGAATACTATTCAACGATTAAAAACAAGGAATTCCCGAAATTTGAGGACAAATGGATTGAACTAGAAATTATCATGAAGAGTGAGTTCACCCAGAAGCAAAAAGAGACAAATGGTATTCTCTTCTGCTAAGCCCAAGCACTTAAAGAGACCTTCCTAAGCAGATAGAACACAGCAAGCAGGAAAACAGCAAACATTTGAAGGGCAGGCTTTATTGTGAATATGTATATCAGGGAGGTTCAATGGGCTGAATTAATATATGACGGCTTTCTCTTGTCTCTTCCCCTCAGATAAAGAGATGTTACCCTATCATGATGGGCTTGTAGCCTAAGTGTCGTTACCTTCAGCTAAAGAGTAAATATTTATCTCTCAGAGCATCACTGTGCATTGTGTTGATGCTGTTCCCATGGTATTCATCAATAGGAGTAGAGAGACCCTGTCAGTCATAGCAAGTGGGAGATTTAAACTGAGCTTGATTAAAAAAACAAAGAAACATGCTCTTGATGAAATGAATTTTTTTTTGTCAAACGAAGAAAATTATTTGCTGAGTTTTGCCATCTGCCAAGTATTGAAAGAGTAAATTACAAGTATCCCCTCCAGATATTATAACTTCACAGTGTCTTTAAAAATAACTATTTGGTATTCTATTGTGCATATCAATATATGTGCTAATGAAACTATCAAGAGGAGAAAAACCCTCTTACAATCTGATTTGTTTTCAAATGCAGCTGCCTTCTTAACTCTGAATTGTATAGCTAACTAGTCAATGTTTAATTTTATAGGTTAACTTATGTTTGAGGTTATCTTCTACTTTAGGGAAATTGGTCTGGTTTTTTTTTACAATTAATTGTACATAATGAAATAAGTTATTAATACATACATTGTGTCATAAGAAAACCAAACCGGCCAGGCGTGGTGGTGCACGCCTTTAATCCCAGCACTCAGGAGCCAGAGGCAGACAGATCACTGTGAGTTCAAGGCCAATCTAAGCGAGTCCAGGAAAACCAAAGCTAACACAGAGAGACCCTGTCTCGAAACACCCCCCAAAAGAAAGAAAGAAAGTAAGAAAGAAAGAAACAAAGAAAGGAAGGAAGGAAGAAAGAAAGAGAGAGAGAGAGAGAAAAAAAATGAAACTGGGAACAAGATCAATAAACAAATTTTAGAGTCACGGGATATATTAACAGAATTCAACTTCAATAGTAGGTATTTTTGAAGTGATATCATCAAATCTCTAGCTGAAAATTTCTCTGCTTATCACTCCAAGTACCACTGCTTTTATCAAGGTCATCAACTACTTCCATGTCACCCAAACACAATGATAATGGCTCCATGTTTCCATGGACCACCTCTCAATATGTCTTCAAGTTAACCATTTCATTCCCATGAACTCTAGCATCGTCATGCTTCATATTTATTTGTTGTCCCATTAGCCATCTGTCACCAAATGCCTGAGGTCACTTTCCCTATTCCACCCAACACCAGTCATATATATTTTTAAATTTTTGTAATAAGACATTTTTTTTTGTTTTACTTCTTTTTTTTATTAATTTATTCTTATTACATCTCAATGTTTATCCCATCCCTTGTATCCTCCCATTCTTCCCTCCCCCCACCCCCATTTTCCCATTATTCCCCTCCCCTATGACTGTTCCTGAGGGGGATTACCTCCCCCTGTATATGCTCATAGGGTATCAAGTCTCTTCTTGGCAACCTGCTGTCCTTCCTCTGAGTGCCACCAGGTCTCCCCCTCCAGGGGACATGGTAGAATAAGACATTTTAAACGTTATTCTCTGGATACAAAGACTCTGGGTTTCAAAACAGTTTCAATTTGTCTTTATTTTCTTTAAAAAAAATTTAGTCTTTGAGATTACAACATAATTCCTTCATTTCCCCTTCCTTTTTATCCTTTGAAACCCCCTCATATAACCACCAGCCCTTGCTCCCTTTCAGATTCATAGCCCCCTTTCTATTTTCTTTTGTTCTTAAAGCTAACATATTAACTAATAAGTTTCATTATGCATTTTTATACATACTTTGTTCTTATTGGTCCTTCTTCTCCAATCCCTTCTCACATCCCCATCTTGTTATTCTTGGTCACTGTCCTCCCCACAATAGCTCTTTCTATGCTTTCTCTTCACACATATTCTATTATTCTTGATTTAACCCAATGTCCCCTTTAAGATTCTTCTTCCTCTTTCTCATTCTATGCATTCTACATACACAAAGCAAAATCTCAGAACTTCACATGAAAGCAAATTTTATTTGTTTCACCAAGGCTCATTTTTTTTTATTTCGTAAGAGTTTTACTATTATTTCTTTATTTTAACTATGTGTAGGTGTGCACATAAGTACAGGTGAATATGGAAGCCAGAGGATTGGATATTCCGGGAGCTAGAATTACAAACAGATGTGAGCGACCTAAATGGGTTCTGAAAATCCAAATCTGGCTGTCTGCAAGAGCAAGACATGTGCTTAACTGTCGAGACATCTCTCAAGCACTTGACCTATTATACTATTTATCACAGTCATTCTTCATTCTATCCATTTTCCCGAAAATGTCAGAATTTCACTTTTCTTTATGGGTGAATAAAATTCCATTGTATATAGGTACCTCATTTTCATTATCCATTTATCTGTGGATGAGAATCTTTGCCACTTCCATTCCTTGACTATTGTGAATATTGAAACAATGAATCTCAGCGTGTGCGTGTCCCTATGGTGAGATTTAACGTGTCCTCTAGGAATCTACCAAGGAGAAGTACAACTACAGTGTAAGGTAGGTCTGTTTTAGCTTTGTGAGCATCTTCCATATTGACTTTCTTAGTAATGGCATCCATTCACATCCCTACCAACAGGAAATAAGGCTTGTCCCTTACCCACACCCTTGCCAATGCTTGATACTTTGCTTTCTCCAAGTTAGACACTCTGACAGGAGTGAAATAGAATCTGAAAGCAGCTTTAATTCCTATCTCTGATGTCTATGGGTCTGAACACATTTACAAGTATTTTTTGTTGTCTCAAGCTCTCATCTATCCCTGCTTTCTAAGTGGCCCCTTTTCATAGACTTCCTTATATTTACAGGGTGCTTAGATCCCATTGATCCATCAGTCTAGATTTTCACTCTCAGCATCTCTGGCAGCTGACTTCAGAGAATCACTTCAGTGTTCACATAACCAAAGCAGACCTTTTCTCCCCCTAAAAACTCCCACCCTTTGTTCTTTATAACACCAGCACTCAAAATACTTTAATCCTATATCCAAATCTACCTTTAAATGTTTCCTTGCCTTTTCTTTCCTCCTATATTACCAATGCAGGCAATTCAAAATTCAAATTGTTGGTTTTTTTTTAACCCTTCACTCTTTTTCATCTCCACTGTTCCATGTCTTCTTTACAACGTCACCATAATTCTCTTTGGCTACTCCAATAAAATCCTTACCACTACCCAATACTCAGACTAGGCAACAACAGAGATTATGTGTGTTCAATGAATCAGGTTAGAAAAATCACTTTCTTAAAAAGTAATCCAGTTCTATGTTACTTAGCTTATGAGAAAACATCTGGACTAATCTTTGCCAGTCTCATAAGATTCTGGGCTTTTTGTCATGTTCCAATCATACCCCCCCCTACTTCAGTGTTCTAAGCTCCCTCCAACTACAAACCTATACTACCTATTCTTTCTATTTCCTAAGGCCTTTTCCCAGACACTTCACACAGTGTCTAATCCTTCCCATGAGGAATGTGGACTACCTGTTTCCTCAAAGAACTATTTACTGGACATTAAATTTGAAGTATAGCTTCCCCTTCTTTTCAAACCAAACATTGATATGATGCTATCATGTTTTGTAATGATATTCACTAGCTGATAGCTTCATTTCTTTGTCTTCCTCAGCTGGAAGAGAAGTGTCAAGTAGACAGGTACCTTGCCCATTGAATGCACTGTCGTATGTCAGCATCTGGAACAGGGACCGGAATGTGATATAGTAAATACTGTTGTGCTGCCTAATGTGGACATTAGAACAGTGGCATCCCCAAGAGAGGCTCTCATTGGAGAAGTGCATGACCACCTTGTCAGTCTGTTTGTGTACATAAAATTAACTCTGCATTGTTGTCTTCTTCATTAATTTACTTATATGTTCATTTTATATCCCAATCTCACCTCTACTCCCTCATCCCCTCCCTGGCCCACCCTCCCATCCTCTTCCCCAATAGCTCCTCCCAACCCACTGTGCAACATTAAATTGCATCAAGACTAAGTGCCACCTCTTTCACTAAGGTAAGACAAGGCAGCCCTGCTAGGAAAACAGGATCCAGATGGAGGCAACAAAGTCCTATTCAAAGATACCTCTGACTCCAGTTGTTAGGAGACCCACTTGAGGACCAAGGAGCTTGTCAGCTTCATTTGTATAGGGAGCCTAGGACTAGTTCATGCATGTCCTTAGGTTGGTGGTTCAGTCGTTTATGAGTCCCCACGGGCCCAGGCTGGTTGGCTAGTAGCTCTTCTTGTGGTGTCCTTGACCTCTCCAGCTACCTCAATCATTTACCTAACTCTTCTACAAGACTTCCTGACTTCTGCCTAATGTTTGGCTGTGGGTCCCTGAATCTGTTTCTATTCTAAGATGGATGAAGCCTCTCAGATGACAGTTATGCTAGATTCCTGCCTGCAAGACGTTAATAGTGTCAGGGGTTGGGTCTCTCCCATGGGGTGGGTCTCAAATTGGGCCAACCATTGGTTGGACATTACTTCAATCTCTGTTCCATTTTTTATCCCTGATCATCTTGTAGGCAGGAAAATGTTGGGTTAAAGGTTTTGTGGGTGGGTTGATGTGCTCCTCCCTCTGCTGGAAGTCCTGCCTAGCTACAGGATGTAGCCACATCAGTCTCAATATTTCCCATTGCTAGGAATCTCAGCTAGGGTCACCCCATATCTTCCCAGGAGCCTCCCCCATTCCATTCTCCAGCTTGTCCCAATTCTGGTTTTAATCTTGTTTCCATCTGTCATTTATTCTAGAGCCTTTGGTTAAATATATTTCTTTAAATTAGAAAAAATACTGCTTTGTATTAGTTCAATTAATAAATAAATTATTTCTTCTCATACGGATACTCTCCTCAGCACAGAGATTGCAACAGTGAACAATATAAGCAACTGTCCATTCTAATAATATATATTCTAATAATATATATTCTAATAATATATATTCTAATAATATATATTCTATCAGAACATAGAAGCCAGAATTAATAAAGATATGCCATGGACATATTAAAAGGGAAAATAAAACAAGATATAGAGATCATAGACTCTACTGAATAAAAAAGTGAAGCATTAGCTAGTATAGCCTTCTTGAGTTAATAGATGGATAAATTAATGGAGAGAGGAAGGAAGGAAGGAAGGAAGGAAAGATGGAAGGAAGGAAGGAAGGAAAGAAAGAAGGAAGGAAGGAAGGAAAGATGGAAGGAAGGAAGGAAGGAAGGAAAGATGGAAGGAAAGAAGGAAGGAAGGAAGGAAGGAAAGAAGGAATGGACAATTAGTGATAAGATCTGGAGACAATTGGGAAGTATGTATGGCTGGAAAGGAATGAGTGAGGGGGGGAAAGCTGGGGAAAATGAGCCCACAGAGGTGGTTGCAGGGTCCATCCTAAGAACACCACAGGAGGTATACAGGCTGTTCCGTCTGCAGGACTGGGCAGCACTGGGAGGTTCAAACTGATGGACAGAGCGGAACTTCCCTGTCAGTGTCTCTCCGGAGACTGTCTTGAGAACTGATGTGAGGGAAAGAAGGATGAACTCACGCAGATGAGGTAAGATATTTCTCTCTGTGTGGCATCTGTGAATGTTTTTAAAAGGCAGCACGTTGTTCTGGATCTTGACAAAGGTTCTTGCCCACCTCCATCCATGCTTAGCTAAGGCAGTAACACGCATGTCTAATGGGAAAGCATGCCCAGCAGGAGACGGAGAGTGAGAGAAGAAGTGGGGACAGGAAAAGAGTCAGCATATTAATACCAAGAGCCCAGAGGAACCTGGGGGAGGTAACTGTAACTTCATGTTAAAGCAGTTTTGACTGTGTTTATAAAGTATGTAGACATCCTTATAAAACTCGTCACATCTAACATGCATATTTACAGTCCCCAAATCAGATTGCCACATTATAAACATTGTTTCATTGTTCTCTTTATCACACACAAGAAAGTGAGGTTGTGCAGAGACCACTAGACGCTGGTCCATTTTAGGTAACAAGTGAAATGCTGATGAAGGGAAAAGAAGGCTGTTTGTAACTAGTGACCTGAAAGTGTTAAAGGTAAAGGCAGATACAATAAATACAAAAGAATAAAGGCAAAACCACTAGGTGAGAAACAGTTTGTGTGTATTAATTTTTCATCAACAATTCTCACAATAATGTCATAAATATTAGGTCCTGTGATCACTTATTTGGGGAAGAAATGCTTGCTGCTCTTCTGCTTTTCATTGTGTCGAGTCGTTATTATATTAATAAATCTTTAACCAAAGAAACTCACTCTGACCTCTCTCTGTAAAAGTGAATTAGGAGTACTCTAAAACATTTTGGAGTTTAGGATGCTGTAAGTCCCGTTCTGTCTCAGTTGCGGTGCATAGGCACAGTGACATAGTCTAACCACATTACAGCCCCACATTTGTCTATAGTTATAGCATACCCAGGTACAGTAAAACCTGTTCTGAAAATAAGGCTTATGTTGTTCATGATGCTGAGAAGAGACAGCCTGAAACAATGTTTTTAAACACTCCTCCTCTCCACAAATGAAACAGAAAGCAGTAGCAAGTAGGCAAAAGAAAATACTTTGTCATCAAAACTTACCAAAAAACAAACAAACAAACAAAAACAAAACAGTCACTGTGGTTTTCATTAAATGAAAATCTGATCATAATAAATTATTTTCTACACCAGTAAAAGTGCATCCTTTAACAGTTGAGGGGGAAAAACTGTCCATTTTCTGTATATCAACAACACTCTCTCCTTTTCTTTTATAAAATGGGACCTGGTCTTTGGACTACCTTCCTAAATCTCTAAAGTGAACAATTAAAAAATTAAGCATTTTATAAAAAAAAAAAAAAAACACCGCTTTCCTGGTTAGTATTTACCATAATAATTAATAAAGATTAAAAGCATAAAAAAGAATGGTAAATTTAGAAAACAAGATTGAACAATGCCATGACCAGGTGTGTAGATGTCAAAACCACCTGGAGCTTTCCTGTCCTTCTGTTTGAAATCAGTCAGAGAAACATTCCTCCCAAATGTTCTTTAGCCTGATCTCATCTTTGGTACCTCAGTCATGAGAAAACCAGGCCTTTCATCTTCCACTATTCTTCTCCTGAATCATTGTGATGTTACTGAGGGCCACAGTCTCCTTTGCCTCCAGCCTCTGCTTTGGTTTTCTCCTTTATTGCTTTTTCACTGCAGGCTCAGTATGAACGGAGACTAGACTCACTAGACACTCGCAGTCCATTAGAAGGTAATAAGAAGCTATCAGGCTCATAGGAGGAAAAAAGACCAAACTATGTTTGAAAATAGCAATGGAGAAGTGTATGGAAATGAGAGCCTTTGGTCCAGCTTTTACTGGGAGATTTAATCGTCTCGTGTCCTTACTTAACCTCTGCTGTTCTCTCAAGTAAATTACCTATATTATGTTGTTTCAAGAGCTGGAGGGAGAGTGCAGAGAAATGTGAGGGAATGCAGTAGACAGCGGACTGAAGCAAGTGAGGACATCGTCTGGCCTCACAGTGCAGTATGCTAGCAGAAGGTGTTTAGGATCACATGAGTGCCGCTCAAGAGACAAGGAAGCCAAATCTATTCAATGGAAAAACGATAGCATCTTCAACAAATGATGCTGGTCCAACTTGATGTCTACATGTAGAAAATGCAATTAGACCCATATCTGTCACCATGTACAATACTCAAATGACCAAATGAGTGGGGCTTCATCTCTGTGTCTTCAATTCGATGCCATTGATCCACCAGCCTATTGCTGTGCCAGTACCATGCTGTTTTATTACTGTTGCTCTATAGTACAGATGAAGATCAGGTATGGAGATTCCTCCTGAAGATCTTTTAATGTATAGAATTATTTTTCTATTTTGGGCTTTCTGTTTCTCCATATGAAGTTGAGAATTGATCTTTCAATGCCTTCAAAATATTTTATAGGTATTTTGATGGGGATTGCATTGAATCTGTAAATTGCTTTTGGTAAGATGGCCATTTTTACTGTGTTAATTCTCCTGATCCATGAACAAGGTGGATCTCTCCATCTTCTAATGACATCTTCAATCTCTTTCTTCAGAGATTTAAACTTTTTTCAAATAAGTCCTTTACTTGCTTGGTTAGAGTACTCCTAGATATTTTATATTGCGTGTGGCTATCGTGAAGGGTGTAGTTTTCCTAATTTCTTCCTCTGCATGTTTGTCATTTGTGTATAGGATAGCTACTGACTTTTTTGAGTTAATTTTATATCAAGCCAATTTTCTGAAGGTGTTTATGAGCTGTATGAGTTCTCTGGTGGAATTTTGGAGGTCACTTATATACACTATCATATCATCTGCAAATAGGGATAATTTGACTTCTTCTTTTCCCATTTGGATCCCCCCCCCACTGGCATAGGAGACAATTTCCTGAACAGAACACCAACAGCCCAGGCCTTAAGGTCAACAATTAATAAATGGGACCTCATGAGGTTGAGAAGCTTCTGTAAGGCAGGAGACACTGTCAAAAGAACAAAGTGACATCTTACAGACTGGGAAAAGATCTTCACCAACCCTTCATCTGACAAAGGTCTAATATCCAAAATATATAAAGAACTCAAGAAATTAAACACCACCAAAGCAAATAACCCAATTGAGAAATGGGGCTCAGAACTAAACAGAGAATTCTCAACAATGGAATATCAAATGGCTGAGAAACACTTAAGAGAAATGCTCAACCTGCTTAGTCATCAGAGAAATGCAAATCAAAATGACACTGAGATTCCATCTTACACCTATCAGAATGGCTAAGATCAAAATTTCAAGTGACACCACATGCTGGGGAAGATGTTGAGAAAGAAGAACAGTCCTTCATTGCTGGTGGGAATGCAAACTAGTACAGCCATTATGGAAATCTATCTGGCTCTTCCTCAGAAAACTGGGTATGAGGCTTCCTCAAGACCCAGCTATTTCACTCCTTGGAATATACCCAGAAAATGCTCCACCACACAACAGGAACATATACTCAACCATGTTCATAGCTGCCTTATTTATAATAGCCAGAACATGGAAATAGCCTAAGTGTCCCTCAGTAGAAGAATGGATAAAGAAACTGTGGTACATTTACACTATGGAATACTATTCAGCTATTAAAAATAAGGAATTCCCAAAATTTGTGGACAAATGGATTGAACTAGAAATGATCATAATGAGTGAGTTAACCCAGAAGCAAAAAGTGTCAAATAGTATATACTCACTTATATTGAAACACTAACCCAAGGGGCATGTCCCATGAAAGTCTTCACGTACCTGGAAAATGGGCCGGAGGGGAGGACATCCTATTGGGACTTTAGGTGAGAGAAGCATGGGAGAATGGGGAAATAGAGGGTCCTAGAAACCTATAAGAAGAACATTATGATGCCCGGATCTGGGTCCAGGGGCTCTGCTCAAACTATGGCAGCATCCAAGGACAATATAGGCAGTAAACTTCGAACCCTTAACCAGATCTAGATGATGGACAGGACATTCTCCACAGTTGAGTAGAGAGTGGGGTCTGACTTTCATGTGAACTCTGGTGCACCATTTTGACCACGTCCCCTTGATGGGGAGGCCTAGTGACACTCAGAGGAAGGATAGCAGGTTACCAAGAAAAGACTTGATACCCTATGATCATATACAGAAGGAGGAGGTCCCTCTCAGTCACAGACATACAGGAGGGGAGTAAGGGGATAATGGGAGAGAGGGAGGAATGGGAGGATACAAGGGATGGGCTAACAATTGAGATGTAATATGAATAAATTAATAAAAAAGAAGTTGAATCACTAAAATCTGACTCTTGCATGCCACTGCCATGAAGCAATATGCTTTTTCATTTACACATTTGCATGTACCTTAATGTACATAGCACTGATAGAGATTTTTAAAGAATGGCTTATAATTTTCAATACTTAATATTATTATTTAACACACATTTCAATTCATTCATATTTACTTAAAATACATGTGAAGACTGACACCTTAGGGCACATGTTTTTCTGTACCCAAGGATTTTGAAAGAATTAAATGAAGTATGCAGAATCTAGACTTTTCTTTTGTCATTTCATGAATTATTCATTCTCTAACTTTCCCACCTTCTGAGGAATTTCTTATCTGAAGCCAGGCATGGTGGAACAGGCCTTTAATCCTAGCACTCAGGCGGTAGAAGCAGATAGATCTCTATGGGATAAAGGCCAATGCTAGTCTGGTCTACACAGCAAGTTGCAGGCTAGCTACAGTTGTATAATCACAGCCTGTATTAAAAAATAATAATTTCTCACTTGAAATTTATTATGTCAAAAAGAGTAATTAAATAGTCAAATTAGATAATTGAGAGTAATAATTAAATTTTTAGGCTTGCAAAACCTCTATTCAGAGTAATTGACTCACTTAGATTTTCTATATTCAATTTTCTGGAGAAACATAATTAGTGTTTGATATTTCAAAATATATATTACTTAAGCTAAAGCATATATGTATACATTATTCATATGTGAAAGCTTCAACCTATGGCAAAGTCAATATAGTCTCAAACATAAATCCATGATTAAGAGTCATTTCTGTGTTTTAATCTATTTTATAATTGAAATCTCTTTAAGACTGAGAAATAAGGATATAGCAAAATAAACAAAGAAAAATTACTATTATCAAGAGAAATTTAAACTACAATTGTTAATAAGAAAGATTAATCCAGCTGCAATAGTTTTGAGATATACTTCTAGCTGTGTTTTCTTTAGTACTATGTAGAATTTTTGTAGTTTCGGGGGATCCTTAAAGTTTTTATGATATGAAATTTAATATAATTGGGGACCATTGAGATGGCTCAGGGCCTAAAGATAATTTCCATTAAACTTGGAGACCTGTGTTGCTCAATCCTTGAAGCCTGCATCATGGAAGGAGAGAACTGACTCACACAAGTTGCCCTTGACTTTCACATGTGTGCACACATGAATTTACAACATAAAAAGAGACATACACACAAATGAAACAATGTGCAGGAAAATTTTTATTTAATTTCATCACAGTATGTCATAATAAAAGTGTCATTTAAACTAAGCATAGTGGCACATGCCTTTCATCTCAGCAGTCAGGGAGACAGAGGCAGGCAGATGGCTGAGTTCTAGCCCAACCTGGTCTACAGAGCAAGTCCAGGACAGCCAGGACCGTCACACAGTAAAACCCTGTCTCAAACAAAACTAGAGACGAAACAAAACAAAAAGAAGCGTCATTTAAAACAACACTGTTTCTAAAAGCAAAGTTGCCAGGGATGGTGGCACACAACTGTACTCACTAGCCCAGGGCAAGAGTGTGACAGAATTGATGCCAGCACGGCTAAATAATAAGTTGAGTGGCAGCTTGAATACATAGCAAATTCTCTCTTAGGAATTTCACATAAAAACAAACAAAAATTATACAATATACAATGGGTCAGTTATTACAAATTATGTCAAGTTACTTCTCAACTTATATTAATAAATAATCCTGAATATTAGTAGTAAATGACTATCATTTATTATATATGTTATATTACATATACTATATATGCATATGTATTATATATGTGTGTATGTATATATATATATATGTATATATAAAGAGAATGTTTGTGTTCATGGGTAGAATTTATGATGTTAATGATCATTAATTGGAAACTAATTTCAATTGGGTTGTTCCAAAGGGCTGTATATTGATCCACCATATGTTCCACACATGTTCCGTTGTAATCGCACCTCCACCATCAGTCACTGTGACGGCCATTTGTAGTTTCATCTCTAATGGTAAGTCTTGAGGAACTTTGTTTTCCCTTTTTAGTATTTTCATAATTTATAATTATTTTATATGACCCTTGTTTTGTTACTATTCTAGGTATATTCATACTTTCACTAGTTTACTGAGTATTGATCACAAGCACAACCCCTGACATACACTGCTTCACTGCCCTAATTCATGCATGTAAACATTCTCCATGATCACAGAAGGGACATAAGTTTAGGAAGTATCTTTAAGTTTTAAGTTAATCTTATTAAGAAAACCACATAGAACACCAACAATAGTTAATTTGTATTTCATTACTTTGGAATTTTTCTACTTTCTTTTGTATAAAAGTTGCAAGGCCTGGAAAGCAAGAATATTGGTAATTGTTATGCTTTATTTCTGTCCTATCTAAACAAAACCTCCAAGACCTTTCTGACTGGCTCACTTGTCCTCCCTGCTTTGCAGGTTCCTGTGAGTGTGAAATATGTCACTGTGAATGCAGCTGTGCAGTTTTCTACCTCATAGCTGCTGATACCTCCATGTAGCCAGGCACTATGCATCTTACTTAAAGTTTCACTTCCTATATTTTTATTTTCTCGTGGTAAAACACAATATGAAAATATTAAATGGAAATTTCTAGAAGTAAAGAATTCTTTGAAGATTTTTTTATTAATTTATTCTTGTTACATCTCAATGTTTATCCCATCCCTTGTATCCTCCCATTGCCCCCTCCCCACATTTTCCCATTATTCCCCTCCCCTATGACTGTTCCTGAGGGGGATTACCTCCCTCTATATATTCTCATAAGGTATCAAGTCTCTTCTTGGCTACCTGCTGTCCTTCCTCTGAGTGCCACCTAATTATCAGATTGACATCACAGCATTGCTATGCTTATGTTAGAGTAATGATCACTTACTTATTGGTGCTAACTAATGCTGGAGATTTAGACATGCCAAAGAGAATCTGCAAGGCAGAACTCTAAGAAAGTTAAGAGAAGAAGAAGACTTATGACTTATAAAATAAAGAAAAATTGTTTTTTTGGTTTTTTTTTTTTCTTTCTTTTTTTTTTTAATTAATTTATTCTTGTTACATCTCAATGTTTATCCCATCCCTTGTATCCTCCCATTCCTCCCCCCCCCATTTTCCCATTATTCCCCTCCCCTATGACTGTTCCTGAGGGGGATTATGTCCCCCTATATATTCTCATAGGGTATCAAGTCTCTTCTTGGCTACTTGCTGTCCTTCCTCTGAGTGCCACCAGGTCTCCCCCTCCAGGGGACATGGTCAAATGTGAGGCACCAGAGTACGTGAGAAAGTCGTATCACACTCTCCACTCAACTGTGGAGAATATTCTGACCATTGGCTAGATCTGGGAAGGGGTTTAAAGTTTACCTCCTGTATTGTCCTTGGCTGGTGCCTTAGTTTGAGCGGGACCCCTGGGCCCAAATCTGCCTATCATATTGTTCTACTTGTAGATTTCTAGGACCCTCTGGATCCTTTTATTTTGCTATTCTCCCATGTGTCTCTCATTTAGAGTCCCAATAGGATGCCTTCCCCTCTGTCCCAGTTTCCTGGTAAGTGAAGGCTTTTGTGGGACATGCCCCTTGGGCTAGTATGCAGATATAAGTGAGTATATACCATTTGATTCTTTCTGCTTCTGGGTTAACTCACTCATTATGATCATTTCTAGCTCAATCCATTTATCCACAAATTTCGGGAATTCCTTGTTTTTAATAGCTGAGTAGTATTCCATAGTGTATATGTACCACAGTTTCTTTATCCACTCTTCTACTGAGGGACACTTAGGCTGTTTCCATGTTCTGGCTATTATGAATAAGGCTGCTATGAACATGGTTGAGCAAAGTTTCTTGTTGTGTGCTGGAGCATCTTCTGGGTATATTCCAAGGAGTGGAATAGCTGGGTCTTGAGGAAGCCCTATTCCCAGTTTTCTGAGATAGCACCAGATAGATTTCCAAAGTGGTGCACAGGTTGTTAAGCTACATGGTAAAGATGAAACCGCTATCCGCAAAGTTGTGAAAAAGTAAGAAAAAGTGCAAATTTTTGGTGTTATATTACTCACTAGTCTATTGCTTTGAAGAGGCACTATGATCAACTCAAGCCTTATAAAAGAAAGTATTTCAGAGGTTTAGTTTATTATCATCTATGGTGGGAAGCATGTTTGTAGCATAGTGCTGAAGAATAGTTGAGAACTACATCCTTATTTTTCAGGTGGCAGGACTAGAACATGAGCTGAGCCCTCAAATTCGCCCCCCAGTGACACAGCTCTTCCAACGAGGCTGCACTTTGTGACCCTTCTCAAACAGAGCTACTCCTTGGTGACTGAGTATTCAAATATATGAGGCCACAGGTGTCATTCTTACTCAAATCGCATCACACACTACAAACGTGATAGGCATCATGTCGTAAGTGTTCGGTTGGCACAGATAATGCATGCAATTTGTGTGTGGATGAGATAAACAATGTGTTCCGATTGGTGAGATTATGCTGCACCCTCCCCCCAAAATTTAATGTGTTCTCCTGAAATAAGAAGCACTAAACCATTTACTACAGCCCGTGTGTGGTTCATGACATCGGTGACTTCAGGCGTGCACTGAAGAGCTTGGAATGTGGCCCCACAGACAACGGGAACTTAGGTAATGCTGTTGTGCCATTTAAACTTCACACCAGTAAGGTATGTAGAAACCTAGTGATGTAGACAGGAATGTTAATTTTTTTTTTTTTTTTTTTAAGAAATAAGTGTTACTATCAATGTAAACTCGGAACCAGAGAGAAATGAAGGCATACCGCTGCTCACTCTCTTTCTCCTTTTTAAATATCATTTAGACTCGCATCTGGAGGAATGGTTCCTTCAGAGTCAAGATGGGTCATCCCACAACCGTTAATGAAATCAAGGTAGTTCTCCACAGGATGGCCCTAGGTTGTCGCTCAGGTAATTCTAGATTTTTGTCAGGTTGCCATTTAACACTAACTATCATACACACTGTCCACCGCATTTATAGATATTAATATTATTTATTAATATAGTAAATGCTGTTAAAAATAACAATTTTCTTATTCATTTTGGTATTCAAAATAGGTTTTATATGAAACTAAAACATAGCATAATTTTTATGTTAAAATAGTCAAAGGTAAATTCAATATGATTCGCCCTATAATTCTAATCTTAATCTTATCTTTATTCATTTTGACAATTTTTAATCTCCAATAATTTATTAGTAAAGTCTAAGATTTTTCTGTATAAGTGAATACAGCATGAATGTCTATAAATTTTTCTTTCTCAATCATCTTTCTCCTAATATAAAGTTAGGATATATATATATATATATATATATATATATATATATATATATATACACACATATATATAAAACATGGAGTTAATGTGTGCAAATTATGAACATTGACTGCGTATCTTTATTTTTTAAATTTATAATTATAATGGTTTAAAGAATATAACCAACTTATCACGTAAAATACTCAGTTTTAATATTTATTTTTAATTTTTACTGAGATTGAATTATAGAAAATATTTTTCCTCATCAACTGATATGATCACATGATTTTGCTTTTGATTTTAAACAAATGTAAGATTTTTATGCCTCCTAAAATGGAAACATTCCTTCAGATATGAAACATAGCCTGATGAGTCCACAGTTTACTATTTATATATATATCAGATATTATCTGTTAATATTCTTCTTTGGGTTCTAGTATATGACTGAAAAATGTGGGGTTTTTTTTCTCATGAATGTTTTTTAGTCATTTTCTTTAAGGTGGATGATGTTCTGCTTTTCCTGTTATGTAGATAATTTGGTAGAAGAGTGACATGATGTGTTGACTGAACAGATGGCTTAAGGAAGTTAGAAATGAAGGATTAGGTGGGAAGAGTAATGCAGCTAGCAAGACTCAAATGGAGAAGTCGGTGGTAAGATTACTGTGGGTGGTCTAGAGCCAGGCCAGGGACAAGAAAGGGAGGATCAGGCGGGAAGAGGAAGGAAAGATGGCATTGAGGGAGGGAATGAGAAAAGAAACAGCTAGAATTGAAGGGCATTTGGGAAGCATTTGAAGGGCAGTAAGAAAAACTAGTGGAGTGGAAACCTCATATAATATAGGAAGGTGATCTTAATGAGGTCTCTAAGTAATGAGGAGAGAGGGGACACCAGCAGAATAAAGCTCTCTAAAACCATTTAGCAGAACAAGTAAGAACACACAGAGAGTGAGACAGGATGTGCAGGTCCTACAAAGGTTTGCACTGGGTCCTCTGCATATATACTATAGCTGTCAGTTGGTACTTTTTACAAAGGTCATCATGTGGATCCCCTAACAATCGGAGTAGAGGCTGTCTCTGAATCTGCTGCCTTCTGCTGGGTCACCTTCCCCTAGCTGGACTGCCTTGTCCTTCCCACGTGAGAGATTATGTTCTTAGTGTTGCAGTGACTTGAGATACCAGGGTGGATTGGTACAAATTGGGGGGAGGACCTCCCCTTCTCTGAGAAGAAAGAGAGGGAGGATTGGGAGGAAGGGGTGTGGGTAGGACTGAAAGGAGAAGAGGGAGGAGGCTGGGATCAGGATGTAAAGCAATTAAATAAATAAACAAACAAACAAACAAATAAATAGAGGAAACATTTTGAAAATTTATTAACTTTATAGCCTACTCACACACACACACTTCCTGTCCCCCAAGTTCCACCCTCACACTACCTCCCCCGATTCTCACATCCCTTTATCATCAAAGCAGGGGAGGGCCACCCCCATGAGTACCAACTCACCTTGGTACATAAAGTCACAACAGGACTAGGCTCATCCTCACCCACTGAGGCTAAACAAGGCAGCCATTGAGGGAATGGCCAACCAATGACTGGCCCAATTTGAGACCCACTGCATAGGAGAGAGCTCACCTCTGACATTATTTATGATATTGTGCTATGATTGCAGACATGAGCCTAGCATATCTGTCTTCTGAGAGGCTTCATCCAGTAGCTGATGGAAACAGATGCAGCGACCAACAGCCAACGGATAGATGAAGCTTGGGGAGTCTTCTGCATAAGTCGGGGGAAGGATTGACCGAGGCCAGTACAAGGAGGTGTATAGAGTAAACTGTGCCCATGGGGGCTCACAGAGAATGAACCAGTTTGGTACTTTTATGAGATTCCTGAATGTGTTAAAGAAGTGGGTCTCTGATTCTTCTGCCTTCTCTTGGGAATTTTTTTTTTTATTTTTCTGTTGACTTGTCCAACTTTAACATGATGACTTATTTTTAGTGATACTATAATTTTTTATTTTGTTATATTTTGTTGTTTTCTCCTAAAAGTCTGTTCTTTTCTAAAAGGAGACAGAAACCAGGTAGATGCAGATGGAAGAGGATGTGGGGAGCAACTAGGAGGAGTACAGGGAAGGGAAACTGTATCCAGATAAAAAATAAAGATAAAAAATCCTCAAAGTATGTACAATTAAAGTTTTATTTTTCAGTTCCTCAGTATCTGCTTGCTATAGTAACTTGAAAAATAATTGATAAGGAATCAACACCAAAATAAAAAAGATCACTAAATAATATACTTGTAAATCAACACACATATCTGAGTGGGATTCTTGTCTTGAAAATTTATGCCAACTGTGCTTCTATGTCTTCTGTGCCCTAGATGAGATGATGAGGTTTATTAAAAATTTTAAGTCTATTATGAATTATTACTACTATCTTCTGTATGCTTTACCTGAAGTTTATTTTGTCATGTATTTCTGTTTGTTTATATTAGGCACCTGAGGAAACTTTCAACAAATTTCGACTTGATTTGAATCTTTTCCATATTCCGCACATTATCTTATTATTTATTTGTGTTGGAACACCCACTCTTTGCAGTAGAAAAAGCTAAACGTAGTATTATATGCTTCACAGCCTCATTCTTACCAGTGGCTTTATTTAGTAGTTCATGGTTTGAATGCTTTGTGTCACCAAGAATTCATAAAGACTATTTTATAGAGAATTGGCTGGTCTTTGGCGATCAGCTTATAATTTCCACCATTAAAAACTTTTCAGGCCTCCAGTGTCTAGGAAGTTACTGTTAAATATTCTTGGCAAAATGGAAACAATTTAGCTAATAAGAGCTGCTTTGCTTTTCTTGTTAAAAATTTCCATACAAAGAAACAGATGTCTTTGTATGTTTATTGATTAAGCAAATATTTATTGTGGAGTTTTCATGTGTTGGCACTGATAATAAGTAGAGGATCATCAAAGATATCCACTCTTCTGTAACTGCCATTGTAGAAAATCCCAGACCATCAAAAAAGCAAGGAGCAGAGTGAATTGTGTTGTATTGAGAGGCTTAGTGTAAGGAGGAAAATAGATCAGAGAAAAAGATGAAAGACTTCACGGCACAGATGGGGTGCCAACTAGGTTGTATATAGAATTGTAGAGAATTTTTTGTTAAATAATCCTGAACATCGAAAGTAAAAAAAAAAAAAAAAATATTGAAGATGGTGAAAGAATCTTAAAGGAGAATTGGATGGTTTTTGTGATTTGACACTTCCATACATTTTTATAAGGAATACAGTCTGTTTCACCTCCGATTTACCTGTCTCGTCCTGTCTTTTTTCTACTAAAACCCTTCTTCCAAGTCTTCCAAATGAGTCTCCTTCTTACTTTATATCACTCAAGTATACATGGACCACTGGACTTAAATAGGCTTTTCTGGACCAGCAGGCGAAGGAGGTTGCTGGGTAAGGTGGGTCCTAGTGAACTCTCCTCTGCTCTGTACAGGTAACTGCAGATGCTGTGAGTTCATGATCACATCAGCTGTGCCATGCCCAGAAGACATGTTCTCAGCACTTAAGCTATGGTTCTTACCATCTCTCTTTACCCAATTCTGTGATGTACCACAAGCCCTGATGGACAGGTGTAGAGAACAGTGTGTAGTATAGAAGTCATATCTATTGGCAAACGTTCCACCATTCATTTATTCTCTATGCTTTGACCAGTTGTGAGTCTTTATAAAAACTGCTGACCACTGCAAAGAGACCCTCTCTCTACAAGGGATTCAGAATGTGCAAACCTATGAGTATAAGGGTAGGTACTTAGAACATAGTTTGGTTCCAAGTCCGTTTATCAAAGGGATAGGAATAGGCTCTTCCCAAGTCCTAAGACTTCCCAAGCCATGGGTTTTTGGCTAAGTTTTAAAGCCAGATATGGTGATTTGAGTAAAAAATGCTTCCTATAAACTAATATATTTGAATGTTTACTTTCAAGTTATCAGAGTTTTTTAGGAAAGATTGTGAATATGGCCTTGATGGAGATGTGATGTCACTGGGGGAAGGCCTTGAGGGTCTGGAACGGAAGAACCAGGGATCGGTCTCTCCCTGTCTTTACCATTATCCAAGATCTCCCTGCTTCTCACATGAGGTCTGAAGGTCAACTCTGGTCCTCATGTTCTCAAGCCAAGCACCTTATGAACTCGGCCAGCACCTCAGCTCACTGAGTGTGTTTTGAATCGGTGGCTCTTGCCAATAACTTTTGAGTTCAGATATAACTTTTGTCTTTCTTCTGAATGTAGAAATGCATTAGCACCCTTTACATGAGTTTGATCTTCAAAAGTGGACTAACCTCAAATGTGGACTCTTCATTTCCTGACTGTAAAATGTTCAAGGCACTTTCTATCTCCAAGCTATGAAAGAGCCATAAACCATCTCTTTGATGGTTGCTATAAGGATAACAAGTAGCATTTCCACAGCATTTGAAGATACAGTGCAGAAATTCAATAAACTAAGCATTTCTTTCTTTCTAAAGTTTCCAGAACTGTGAGTTTCAAAAGTATCTTATAGCAAAAGGTTTTGAAGTGTCATTTACTCACTCAACCAATAGTAACTGTAACCATTCATAAGCCACTGTGCACACTTTTATGGCTTTTACATAATGACATTATTCAAATTTTTTAAACTTCTCTCTCATGATTTACTAATAAAATTTCAACATTGTTCCCATCAGTAACTTTTGTCATTTTTATTTCATATGATCAAGTAAATGAGATTCAAATTAACCATAATTACTTTTAACATATTTAACTATGTTTATTGTCCTTATTTTTAATCAATATTCTACATTCGTTTTGTTTTTTAAAAAATTTTATAGAAGACTCTTTCTAATCATTCAAAAAGTATATCTTACAAAATTTTAGGTCCTTTACTATTGATCACTGACTCCTCTAGACAATCATAGTCACTTACCACATTGTCTTTATCTTTAACCTTCCCTGCTTAGAGGAGCTTCCAAGCCCATATAAGCCCATAGTTCATTTGAACCCTCATTTGTACATCATCCTGTGTTAATGGCCATCCAGGGAAAATTAACATTTTTATAAAAGTGCTATTAAGCCTGAAAACCTGACTGGTTTATCTGGCCTGACATTCTGTTTCTCTCAGTGTGTCTGTTTTATGCTTGGGGGAAGGTGGAGAGTCCGTTATGCTCTTGACTATCCAAAAGCATTCCAAGGGGAAAAATTAGCTTTATATGAGCTAATTGTCAGCAAAACAGAAGGATGCAAGTGTGTAGTGCTTGGGAAGTATTCCCCGCAGCAAACCCCACATGCTGTCCTTATGCTTATGTGTCCTTTAGTAGTCAGCATCTTCCAGGAACTTGGCTCTCAAGGATTCCTAAGTGATAAGTAAGTGATTTTTCTGTTCCTTTGTCTCATGAGTCTTAACTTTAGTTGAAGGTTACTGTTGAAATAACAGAACAAGTTAGATTGCTGAGAAATATAGATGGGGTTGTATTTTTATGATTTATTATTGGTACTGTTTTTCCTCACTTTTACCTTAAACACTTCAGCAAGACTTTCACACAAAGCATTACAATCTTGTTGTTAAATTGATAATATATTAAAGCATAAAAACTACAATATCAAGAAAATTTTCTACAACTCAGGGACCATAGTTCCCGATGTGACTCATGGTCTTATCTCTATATATCCAAATTTATGGAGGTCTTACTAGAACTTTTTAAAACTCTTATGTTTTTCCAATATGATTTTCCAAATTTGGCTTTTATGGAAAATTTGTCAAAAACTTAAATTTAGGTTTATAGATATCCTTCAACACTTTCACCAATCATCTTCACACAAAATGAGCAGAGATGTCTCTAACTAAACCCCCTCTCCAAGCAGCTTCACATTTGATGGAGTCTGTCTTTGTGTAATCATTTGAGTATCTTAGTCCCTAAACCTATTATCACCTGATACTTGTCTTATGGATGAGCATAAATGAAATCCAATGTCTGTGAAATGCAATGTAATTTTTTCATTTAAAATAACGTAACTGGTAAAACACAAATGAAGACAAATCAAACTTACTAAAAAGCCAGCAACAGAACAAAAAAAAACCTCAACCAGCAGCAACAACAATGGTCCCTCTGCCTTCAGAATAGAGGGTGGGGGTAATACTTGCTTGGCAGGTGCAATGTAATGGATAAGTAATTTTGCTGAAATCAGGCCTTTTTTCAAACTTGGAGATACTTATTTGAATATAAAAAGAGCTATTCTTCTCATGCTTGTTACATTTCTGATGATGAATACTATTGTTCTATTTCTTCCTAGGAGTAAACTGACTCTCAGAAACATAGATAGTTTGTCATACAATGTGCCCTAAAATTATTTCTTTTTTTTTCTTTTTCTTTTCATCACAATACCTTATTTCAAAACAATCAATCATTGAGTAATGATAGTCTTTGTATCTATAATGTTAGGCTTTATGAGAAGCATAGACTAAAACATGCTGTCAAAGATTCTTTTTTTAAATTTTTTATTATTAATTTATTCATATTACATCTCGGTTGTTAGCCCATCCCTTGTATCCTCCCATTCCTCCCTCCCTCCCGCTTCCCCCCCTACTCCCCTCCCCTATGTCTGTGACTGAGGGGGACCTCCTCCCCCTGTATATGCTCATAAGGTATTGAGTCTCTTCTTGGTGACCTATTATCCTTCCTCTGAGTGCCACCAGGCGTCCCCATCCAAGGGACATGGTCAAATATGGGGCACTAGAGTTTGTGTGAAAGTCAGATCTCCTTCACCACTTAACGGTGGAGAATGTCCTGTCCATCGGCTAGTCTGGGTATAAAAAAAAATTAAATTTGACTGAGAGTCAGAAATTAGCATTAACCCAGTATATTTTATGTCTCAGATGCTACACTAATTTCCTATTCATATAAAATATACAAGATATGATGCATAAAAATATTCATTCATTATTAAATTTCTTTTGTGTTTTAGTTATACTCAGGATGACATGAGGGTATCATTTGACCCTGTTTCTGATATAAACTCATGTTTGCGATCATTAGAACTTGCGGTGACAGCAAATGTAACAAGGTCAGTTGGCCCCTCAGCCTTCAGAACTATATCTCAGCCATCATGACATTTGAGGAAGCAGCCAGTACCTCCCTATATTCATATTGGCTTATTAAAGCATGGAGACAGAACTCAAATGTGGAGTTTCCAGTTACAAGACAATACATAGTGAGCTAGTCTCCTCTAACCAATGCAATTGTAATTAACTGGTCTTCAAATAAAAATGTTTGAAATTACAAGTAAGAAACAATCACCAGAGAGTCTTACATTGGCTCTTTATCTCACAGATTTGAACAGTTCAACTACTATACTCTTCATTTTGTGCCCCATAGGTTTTTATTGACACTTGAAGTCAAACTCAAATATGCTTTTCTGGCTTTCATTATCTTTAAAGACTATTTTCAAGTTGAAGGATAATTGTAACTACATTCACACAACCATAGACTGAAATCTCACAAAACATAAAACATAATCTTCAAAGACAACTTTTCTACCTCCAGGTTTTTGAGAAAAAAGAAAATATTACCTTTTGGGACCCATAGTTTGCCCTTTATATGATTTTATATTAAAAGGAATCATAATGACAAAAAATAATACCAGAATCAATAACTATACCAGAAAAAGGACAAGCTAAATATGGAATTTTAAAAAGTATTGTATTCTTTCTCTGAGTGCTACCAGGCCTCCCCACCAAAGGGAAGTGGACAAATATGGGACACCATAGTTCATGTCAGAGTCAGTCCTTGCTCTCCACACAGCTGTGGATAATGTCCTGTCCCTTTGGCTAGATCTGAGTAGGGCTTCAATGTTTACTTCCTGTATTATGCTTGGTTGGTGAAGTAGTTTGAGCAGACCCCGCTGGGTCCAGATCTGCACATGATGATGTTCTTCTTGTAGGTTTCTAGGGCCCTCTGGATCCTTCTATTTCCCCATTCTCCCATACTTCTTTCACTTAGTGTCCCAATAGGAGGTCTCCACTTCTATTCCAATCCCTTGGTAAGTGAAGACTTTCAGGGGACATCCCTGTGGGGCTAGTGTCCAATTATAGGTGACAGGAAGGCTACCAGATGAGACTTTATGGGGTGTGACCATATGTTGGGGGAAGAGGTCCCCTTTGTCACAGACCGAGGGGAGGGGAATACGGTGAAAGAGGTATGGGGAAACAGAGGAGACAAGCAAGGGGATAACAATTTAGATGTAATGTGAATAAATTAATATAAAAATAAATTTAAAATATTTTATTTTTCCAAAGGCATGACAATGTAAATTTTGTAATATTTTCAATCAATCATTTTTATTGAATTCCAAAGTTAAAGAAAGAAGATGCACTTGCAAACAAATAAAATTCACATGAAGATACTTTGTTATATTTGTTTTTTATTAAAACATTTTGCAATTGAGATACAATTGCATTGCAACTGCAATGAGTGATGTTTGAAATAAAAGAAATAGTAGTAATATTTAATTCAGAATACAAATATAGTATTGATTACATAGCTGAGATAAATAATAAAAGTATCAACTTGAACATTTTGTTTTCTTTGGTTTATATGTAGTCAAAGAGTTACCTATTACTATACAATCATTGATTTGGAGTTAGTCTACAAAAATCATTCTTAGAACTTTCTCAATAGACCACATAAACTTGTAGACTCATTGATTTCATTAAAGAATCAAACAAGTCAAAATTATAAACTAGTTTGACTCTCCTAGATGTAATCAGCTTTCTGCTTCATACAAATAAGGAGTAATGTTTTCTAATGCAATTATAAACTCCAAGTAAAGTACAATTTCACTTGAAGTGGTAGATGCAATTGGGAACATATTGTAATGATAATCACTTTATTACATCTATTTCCTAATAACTCCATGAATTGTTTTGTAGAGAAAATGTTCTATGCAAAAACAAACAAACAAAAAATAAACCAATGCAGCTACACCTTTCAACGTCAGTAAGAAGTCAAAACACAAGCACTTAATTTGCTTTGAAATCATATTTAACATTTCCATTTCTTTATTCTCTTAGTTCTTAGAAAGGCAGACCCATATTGAGCCTTCATTTTGAATCCCAATTTCCAGCATTCCTCACATTACATCAAGAATATGGACAGGAAACACAGATTCAATTTTTTTTTTAATTCTGAGAACTTGGGTTGTTTTCTTCAATAATCTTGCATGATTATGCTTGACTTTTTTATATTTCTTAGTTACCATGCATATCCCTTCTTGAAAAAAAATTCTACAACCTACATTAACATAAGTTGACCTCTGCTTTATTAACACATAATGTAACATATAAAAGTTTTAATTTCCTTAGTCTTTCCCGGGACCTTGTACTCAGAAACACAATGCAAATGTTAGTTTAAAGTTCATCTTTGGAAATAACATCAGGGTGCTAAAGTCTAATTATTATGGGTATCAGAATTAATATAAGAGCTGGAGGATGGAAAGTTGCTTTGTGCAAGATACTTTCTAAAGATGGCATGTATTCGAGCAAATTTTCTTGTTGTGTGTTGGAGCATCTTCTGGGTATATTCCAAGGAGTGGAATAGCTGGGTCTTGAGGAAGCCCTATTCTCAGTTTCTGAGATAGCACCAGATAGATTTCCAAAGTAACTGTACTAGTTTGCATTCCCACCAGCAATGAAGGAGAGTTCCTCTCTCTCCACATCCTCGCCAGCATGTATTGTCACTTGAATGTTTGATTTTAGCCATTCTGATGGGTGTAAGATGGAATCTCAGAGCTGTTTTGACTTGCATTTCTCTGATGACTAAAGATGTTAAGCATTTCTTTAAGTGTTTCTCAGCCATTTGATATTCCTCTGTTGAGAATTATCTGTTTAGTTCCAAGCCCCATATCTCAATTGGGTTATTCGGTTTGGTGGTGTTTAATTTCTTGAGTTCTTTATATATTTTGGATATTAGACCTTTGTCAGATGAAGGGTTGGTGAAGATTATTTCCCAGTCTGTAGGCTTTCGCTTTGTTCTTTTGACAGTGTCTCCTGCCTTACAGAATCTTCTCAGCCTCATGAGGTCCCATTTATTAATGGTTGACATTAAGGCCTGGGCTGTTGGTGTTCTGTTCAGGAAGTTGTCTCCTGTGCCAATGTGTTCCAGACTCTTCCCCGGTTTTTCTTCTAACTGATTTAGTGTCTCTGGTTTTATATTGAGGTCTTTAATTCATTTGGACTTGAGTTTTGTGCATTGTGACAAGTATGGGTGCAATTGCATTTTTCTATGTGTAGAAATCCAGTTAGACCAGCACCATTTGTTGAAGATGCTATCCTTTTTCCATTGAATAGATTTGGCTTCTTTGTCAAAAATCAGGTGACTATATGTGTGTGGATTCATATCTGGGTCTTCAATTCGATTCCATTGATCAACCAAGCCTATGTTATATAGCAGCCTTATTCATAATCGTCAGAACATGGAAACAGCCTAAGTGTCCCTCAGTAGAAGAATGGATAAAGAAACTGTGGTACATTTACACTATGGAATACTACTCAGCTATTAAAAACAAGGAATTCCTGAAATTTGTGGACAAATAGATTGAACTAGAAATGATCATAATGAGTGAGCTAACCCAGAAGCAGAGAGACTCAAATGGTATATACTCACTTATAACTGGACACTAGCCCAAGAGGCAGGTCCCATGAAAGTGTGCACCTACCAGGAAAGTGGGATAGAGGTGAGAACATCCTATTGAGACTCTAGGTGAGAAAAATATAGGGGATAGGGAAGTAGGTGGATCCAGAGGGTCCTAGAAACCTACAAGAGGAACATTATGATGGGTGGATCTGAGTCCAGGGGTTCTGCTTGATCTAACGCACCAACCAAGGACAAAACGTGCAGTCATCATCAAACCCCTACCCAGATCTAGCCAAGAGACAGAACATTCTCCACAGTTAAGTGGAGACTGGGTACTGACTATCACAGGATCTCTGGTGCCCCATATTTGGCCATGTCCCTTTGTTGGGGAGGCCCAATGGCACTCGGAGGAAGGATAGTGGACTACCAAGAAGAGACTTGATACCCTAGCACCATATTCAGGGGGAGGAGCTCCCCCTCAGTCACAGTCATAGGGAAGGGGGATTGGGGTGAAAGTGGGAGGGAGGGAGGAATGGGAGGATGCATGGGATGGGATAGAAAATGAGATGAATTATTTTTCAATAAAAATGTGTTAAAAAAAAAAAAGATGGCATGCATTCACAAATTCACTCTAGTTGTAGTACCCAAAGAGGACGTGAACAAAATTGAGCCTGTCAGCATTTCATTATAGGACAGGGCAGGGCTCAAAGAGGCCTAATACTCCCTGGGGTGGTTATTAACAGTTAATGATGGTGGTATTAGGGGACTCACTTTCTTCAGTGATATAGTCACTCATACATTGTCCTCTCTCAAAAAGAAATATCCTCAAACCTATGTTTATACAGACAACCATAATAAAACTACTTGGTCACATACACAGAGAAGACTTGATTAAGGTGGGGTCTTGCCAAGTAGAAGAAAGGCTTTAGTGGAAGAAGAGGGAATTAAGAAGGAAATGGAAAATTCAAATATCAGAAATTATTATATACATGTATGCATCTGTCAAATAACAAAATACTTTCTCTCCTTTTTCTTTTTGTTTCTTCACTTTTCTTTTTTGACATAGGGATTCTCTGTGTAACTGTGGCTGTCCTAGACTTGCTTTGTAGGTCAGGATGGCCTCAAACTCACAACAATCCACCTGCTTCTAACACCTTGAGTTCTGGGATTAAAAGGGTGCTCCACCACTCCTGGTACAAATGATTTTCTTAAAAATTATATAAAATGATTATAAGAATATATAAATTTCAGCATGAATGTGTATAAGTACTTTTAGTCAAGTATATATTTATAGTAACATTTCTTGATTAGCTATTATTAAAAAACAAGTTTCTTTTGACCTAGGGGTTACTTCCATCTCTATAATCTCATATCTCTGTTTTGCTTTTACTCCTGCTGAAGTTAATGAGCTGTCTGGATTTCAACAAATGATAAACTAACACAGATCATCATTGTTAGGAGTGTGCAGCATAACTATGTAATAGATATACAAATCACACCACATGGCAGACCCACGTAGGAGGCCTTATTGGGAGGGGGTATACAGAGGTGGTCTCTGGAGAGACACGAGGAAGAAAAGAGCATGTGTGGGGTGAGCCTCCTTTTATAAATGACCTGGCACATGCACAGAAAGTGCACAGACAACTTAGGGGGACCTGCATCCTGGCTGTGATGTGCTTCTGATGACACTGAGGTATTTGAGGGTGCTCCTGAAGTTTCCTGTTTCCCATGGTCCTCAGAGCCTTTGGGATGGCTTGCACTGCTGCCTAATTTCTAACAATCATAAATTCCTACTCCTCTCTCTCTCTCTCTCTCTCTCTCTCTCTCTCTCTCTCTCTCTCTCTCTCTCTCCTTTGTGCCTTTCTGCTGTACTATCCGTGCAATTTTAAAGTTATGCTTTTATTTTCCCTAATCCATTCATTGTGAGTATTGGAAGTTTGATTCAGAATATTTTCTTTTACGTGTGTGTGTGTGTATGTGTGTGTGTGTGTAAATACACGAACCACAGGTACAAGAAGAGTGCATCAGATGCTCTGGAACTGGAGCGGCAGGCAGTATGAGCTGCCTATTGTGAACACTGGGAACTAAAGGCAGGATTTCACTTCTTGGAAGGATTGCTCTGGAAACGACCTGGAAGACTTGAGGACTAGCACTCATAGAATCAGAAGGTTCTATGTAAGGTGCCAAGAAAGAAAAGCAATCAAGAGCCTTACCTGGCTCTAAAGCAAACAAACCATGATCAGCACAAAGAGATCTCACAATGGGGCAAGAGTGGCAGCTGCCTCCTTGGAGTAACTGAAAGCCGTATGATTGGACTAGAGTCCCTTCCCTAGGAGAGAATCTATGTCTGATACTGTAAACCCAGACAACTACCCATAGCTGGTAAAGGTTATCGACCCCATAGGTGATGCTAATACTGCAAATTTTTACATTTTTAAACCAGTATAATTTCCTGTGGGCCTTTGTCTGTAGGTGGAGAAGACGCTTGCTTCTTGTAAGCTTCATGCTGGGGAAACAGGTTGAGTGTACCCACTGCTGGCAACAATACACCAGACCCCAAAAATATGTTAAAAGGCTAGTTCCTTGCAGGGACACTTCCAAAGCACGAACCCTAAGACAAATGGTATTAAAAGCTGGCTCTTTGAAGAACAACCTATCAAAGGTGCCCTGGAGGTAAGCCCGAGGAAGTGTCCAAGATATCCTTGGTTTAAAAACCTAGAGGTCTAGGTTGAGGAAGGGCACTCCTCATTTTTTTTTCCCTCCAAAGCTCCTTGTCTTTATCTTTCTTTTATCATTAAGCTTGGTGAATTAAAATCTAGCTCTAAAACTCTTTTTTTAATTAATTTATTCATATTACATCTCTTGACTGTCTTTATTATAACAAAGTGTTGTCGGTTACCTGGCCTTTTACAAGTCCAAAGCTTCCTTCCTTCCCCTCACCCCTGGAAGGGACACAGACTCCCACTGTCTTCACCCCTCCTAAGCGCAGGGCCCACCCCATGCTCTCTCAAGCTGGGACATCTGGACTTAAAGCTCCCTCCCTGCTGAGGAAGTCTTCCTCTTGATCAATTCTCAGACAGAGTCTTTCTCAGCTAGTCTCCATAAGGCTGAAGAAAACTCTGTGACCAGAGTCTCAGCCCAGCCTCCTGAAGAAAGGAACCCACAATTTTTTACTGCATTTAAAATTTTTAACTTCATTCCCAATAAGTGTAGCTCTCATCCCCTCATCTAAGGAGCTTTTTTCCCCCTTCACTACCTAATTTATTTCTTTTTTTGCATCCCAATTGCAATACCACTCCCTCTTCTCCCAGTCTGACCCTCCCACCGACTTGCCCTTCATCCCCTTTCTACTCCCACCCTCTGAGTACCAACCCACCCTGGCACATCAAGTCACATCAGTACTAAGGGCCTCCTCTTTCACTGAAGCAAGACAAAGCAGCCCTGCTAGGGAAACAGGTTCCAGAGGGAGGCAACAGAGTCTAATTCAGAGATACACCCCACTCCAGTTGTTATGTGACCCACTTGAGGACCAAGAAATCCATCAGTTTCATTTTTATAAGGAGCCTAGGACTAGTCCATGCATGATCTTTGGTTGGTGGTTCAGTCTCTATGAGTTCCCACAGGTCCAGGCTATGCAGCTCTTTTTGTGGTGTCCTTGATCGCTCTAGCTCCCTCAATCATTCCCCTCTTTCCCAAGACTCCCTAAGTCTGAGGGATCTCGGATGAGCCCCCAAAATGTTATATCGAGATCGAACAGTGTAGTATCAAGATCACCCAGATTGCGAGACCCCCAAAAAAGATCACCAGGACTCAATACCGATGCAACAAACACAGGGTCCTGTATTATGGGCTCAGAGCTTCGGATCACAATCCTTCCTGATGGAGCAGGATAGGAGAGTGACCCCGAGCTTTAAGGGCAATGGGCTTATAAAGGGAAGAGGGGGCTGTGGGTCACAGGAATGTCGACCCTTGGGGCAGGTTGGGCGGAGGCTGGATCTTCAGGGAAGTTGTAGGTCACAGGAATGTTGACCTTCAGGCAGGTTGGGTGGAGGCTGAGTCTAGAGGGGAAGTCTTTTTATCTCAGAGGAACATTGGGAGCTAATTGTATGTAATCACTCCGGTGGAGTTTCTGGGGACTGCTGGCAGATGTCATTCCCAGAATGCAGGGAGAAGGGTCACCTAGAGGACAAGTTCTCATGCAGAACATCATTATCTGCAGAATATACATTATATATAGAATATGGCATTAATTTTGCCCGTACAGCCTACTGTTTGGCTGTGGGTTTCTGCATCTGTTTCCATTATCTGATGGATGAAGCCTCTCAGATGACAGTTATGCTACTATATTCCTGTCTGCAAGACATTAAATAGTGTCAGGGGTTGGGTCACTCCCATGAAGTGGGTTTCATCCTGAGTGAGGTAATGCAGACCCAGAAGGATACACATGATGTGTACTCACTCAAAAGTGTATATTAACCATTCGGTATAGGGTAACCATACTACAACCCACAGACTGAAAGAAATGAAGTAACAAGAAGGGACCAAGGGAGGATGCTTGAATTCCACTAAGAAGGGGAAATAAGATAGACATCATAGACATTGGAAGTGGAAGGAGAGAAGGAACTGGGTAAGAGAGGAGGAGGAGAGGGGAACCAAGGAGGAATCAGGTAAGGAGGAAACAGGGATGGGGGTGAGAAGGCTGGCAGAGAAATTGGTGTTGGGGCATTTCTGGGACAAGATGGAGACCTAGGGTAGGGGAGGATTCTGGAAAGATATGGGATGTCTCTATCTGAGACTTCTAGCAGCATTGGATACTGAGACTGAAGTATCCACATATAGTAGCCAGACAGGACTTCCACTGCAGGGAAGAAGAAACCAATCTACCCATGAAATCCTCAGCCACAAATTTGCTTTGCCTACAAGATATGCCAGGATAAAATATGGAACATAGATCGAGGGAATTGCCAACCAATGACTGGTCCCACTTGGGGAGCTTAGTTTTGAAGAAGCTTCACAGGAACCATAATTGTTCAAAGACAAAGAACTACTGGCCAAGGGGAGCCCAAATCAAACATCAATATCTAGAATGCATCCCCTACAATGAAGGCTTAGAAAACAATCACGGAAGAGAGGACAGAAAGAAGGTAAGAACCAGATGATAGGGACATCTGCTGTGAAATGTCATCTGCTATATATGACAGGGAGCTGTACCCAGGTCATCTCAACAAGATGGTCATCTAAACAAGACTTACATAATGGAAGCACCAGTTGATAACTCAAGGTTGATGAAGGACAAGAAAAAGCACTATAGCCAGTAAATAGCAACAGAGGGACCATCATTCTGATGCAGGGAGAACCCCTAATATCCCAAGCTATCAACCTTAAACCCATGTAAATACAAGAAACACTGAATAGACTCAAAAAGCATATTTTATAAAGACATATGTGTTTGTATGTGTATGTGATGATATGTGCATATATGTATGTATAAGTGTGTGTATGTATGTGTGTGAGTGTATTTGTGTGTGTGTGTGTGTGTGTGTGTGTGTGTGTGTGTGTGTGTGTATGTTTGTATGGCAATAACAATTAATGAGGTAAAGACCATACATTGGAGTCAATGGGACATTAGAAGAGATGCAGAAGGTTTAGGAGGGGAGTATGAAAATACATTACTCATTTTTGAAATTCTCAAAAAAAGCATTTTTATTTAAATTTTAAAACTCCTCCAGTGTGCTGAAGGAGCAGTATGCACTCTTAGCCACTGAGCCATATCTTGCCTCTGAAATTTGAATGTATAGACAGATTTTTCTACTGAACAGACAAAATCAGAAATAATATTTCCATGTTAAGAAATAAATCAAACTATTTTAAATTTATTATCAAAATCATTTGTAATATTCAAAACTTGATATATGCAGCTATTTTGAAAATTGAGTCAAAAAAAAAATCTTCCCCACACTAAAATAATTAGGTTGTTGATGATTGGTAACATTGTCTGTGACAGAAGAGTTCACAATGCACATGGTTTGACCTGTGTTCTGCCAAGTATGGATTCATCTTAAAACAATGTTGGTGGATCTGATATTGGTGTGCACTGACATTGGGAATATTTTTTCTATGAAATTAAGAAAACAGCAGCAGCTATTCACCTGATTTCAATAGATTTAATTCACAACATCTTTTATTTTTATAGACACACTCTAGCTTAGTTGGTTAAATAGACACACATACTTCTCTAAAATTTTTTAATTGACAACTTGTCTGTCAGTTATATCTTTATAGGTTTCTTGTGAATACTGCTGCTTTTGAACCTTTGACACAGAAGCTTTAGAATGAATCATAACCTTGTTTTGTATTTTTATATTAAATGTGCTTTTATTATGCCTAGTCCTGAACAGCAGTGCTCTCTACTAGACAAATGAAAGCAAAAAAAAAGAAACCTACAGACCCTTTCCTTCCTGCTGCCCAGTTCCCTGCACTGAACCAGTACAGCATCAGCTTCCACAATGCTGCTCCTTTTAGCACAACAGTTCATTCTCATTATTTAATTCTGTTTTGTATATTTCCACCCAGAGCATGCAAAGACTTTACTTTGGCAGATGTTCCATACAGAGCTGGAAGGAATTGCCTGGTAGTCAACTTCTGTAATTTTAATCAAATGTGCAGTCTTTGTGAAGCTAGAGGGAGTTTCTGTTTGAATTTCTCTGAATTTCACACAAAGTTACTGTGTGGTGCAAAGAATTTCAAATACTGTTTTCTAAAAGGTTAGAAAGTCAGTTGGAACACCTTTGAATGCAAATAAACCTATTTATGCAAGTGGAGGTAGTTTATTCCCAACTGCCTTTGTCTAATCCTCAAAGCTAACTACCCTTTACCATTGGCTAAAACTTTTCCAGATTAGTATCGTCTTTGAGGTCCTAGGAAGCACCCATTGTTCCTGAAAACCTCCCTCCTGGCTGTGAACTAGTGTATTTTCAGAGAATAAATGGGGATCTTTCTTACCATTGAGCACACTCCAGGAGTGCCCGCCTTCCTGGGAAGGGAAAATGACAGGCTTCCAGTTGTACCAGGGTGCAAATCACTGGTGGGGGCCCCCGGAATGACCCCTGACTGTGCCTGTTTGTTTATCAATCACAGAGGAAAGGAGAGAAGGTGTCAGAAAATGGGGACAGGACAAAACGGAGAGACAGAAAGAAGAAAAGCCAAACTGACTGTAATTCACCATTTTCCTTAAGGTACTTTATTCTTGAATCATAGGTAAGCTCCATCACAGTGAAAGAGGCATTCGAAACTGAAAACTTGAGCAGACAGACTAGATGGATATGATTAAAACCCAGCTCACTCATGGATTCCATGGTTCTTCCGGAAGCTGCCATACCTTCATGTTGTCCTGTTTTATAGCCAAACTCAGGAATCAATTTAATGAGGAAAATAAATGAGGGTTACCTTTAATACGGTGGAAATACACTTCAGATTTATATAGTTCCCCATGTCTTGAGCTAATGTGATACTTCTAACAAAAAAGTGAGATAAAGTACACCCTATCTTTTGAAATTTTTCATATATATATATATATATATATATATGAACATATATGCATATATATTGATCTGAACACTTCATGAAATAACTTTATTGCAAATGCTATAAAGTATACTTTCCAGTAAGATGCTATTTAGACAACTGGGCTTGTGGTAAGATTTATTTTATTTTATTTCTTTTTATTGATTGTTCTTTCATACAGTACAGCTCAAGCACAGTTGCCCCTCCCTCCACTCCTCACTACCGCATCCACCTCCCTTCTCCCACATATCTACTCCTCCTCCCTTTCCCTTCAGAAAAGAGCAGGCCTCCCAGTGATAGCAACCGAACATGGCATAACAAGATGCAATAAGACCAGGCATAAACATATCAAGGCTGGACACGTCAACCCAGTAGGAGGAAAAGGATCCCAAGAACAGGCAAAAGAGTCAGACACACCCCCATTCCTGCATAAGTCCTAAGCTAAACAACCACAACATGCATGCAGAGGAGCTAGAACAGACTCATGCAGGCTCCGTGGTTGCCACTTCAGTCTCTGTTAATCTTTATGAGCCCTGGTGAGCTGATTCTGTGGGCTGTTCTTTCCTGGTGTTCTCTGCCTGTCTGGTGCCTATAATCTTCTTCTACATGTTTGCCAAACTCTACTCAACGTTTGACTGTGACTCTCTGCATCTGCTGTCATCAGTTACCGGAGGAAGTCTCTCTAATGGCAAAGTTTAAACACAGTCAAAAGAGAAATCGAGTTTTTACTCTGAAAAAAAAAATCAAATAGCTTTTAAAATGTTATTCATTGGAACTACTTAATAGAAGTACTCTGGCTCCTTAAAAAAAAAAAAAAAAAAAAAAAAAAAAAAAGTGGTAGAGCTCAAGATGGTGGCGCCCAGCAAGCACTGTATCTGATCTACTGAATGGAAACCAGGGACGTGAATGGAGCCACAGGCTGTTAAATCCAGAGAACTTTAGGTGAGTTGGGTCCTGCACAGCACAGACCATAGGCGAGCCTGGCCCTGGGTCAAGTAACAATCCATGGAGGCCCTGAACCCACTCTCGGGACACTCATACAGTACCCATCTACGGGCTGCAGCTGGCAGAGAAAGCCCAAATTCAGTGTGTGGGTCAGTACCCGAGACTCTGGCCTGTGGACGTCACAGGGAAATGGGAAGCTGCCCTTGGTCCCATCCACCCACTCCATGCAAATTTGCCGAGGACCCCACGCCACATGGAAACACAGGTAACTGGGTCCACCTAGCTCGGAGAGAGCTCATGCAACCTGCAGCACCAAACCGGGCCCACATTGGAACAGAGTGCAGGGGACAGAGCCTGAAGATCTGAGCAGTTAGAACCCAGTGGGGACACTTCATACAGCCCTGGAAGGATCTCCCATGGGGCTGGGCCCACCTAGCTCAGAGAGAGCGGCGCTCTGCCAGCGGGGCCAAACCAGGCCTACATTGGAACAGAGCACAGGGGACACAGCCTACAGATCCAAGCAGTTAGAACCCAGCTTGGACACTACACACAGCCCCGTCAGGATCTCCCACCCTCTTGGGGAAAGGCTGGATACCCCAGAGGTGTCTATATGCTGGTCTAAAAGGCACACATAGCTCAGTGTATCTGAGCTGGGCGAGGTCTGGACTACAGGTCGGCGGGAAGTGCAGGCAACTGGGAACATCTTGCCTAGCCAGAGCTTGCCAGCCTCAATCTGAGACCTCATAATAGCTGGCCTGAGTCACAACACTAATGTGAAAGGGACAAGTCAGAAGCCTACTTCTGCTGACCCAGCCCAGAGCCTAAGATGTAGAGCAAAGTCTCCAGGAGTGGAACTAGGTCACCTGCCTGTGTCAGAGGGAAAACTCCCTTGGCCCCACAGGCAAGAGCATGCGACCTATAATCATTCACCAAGTACCCACTCTCAACAACCAGTGAAAGAAACCAGAAGCTACATCCCATTAGCAGAAATAGCAAAATGGACAGTGTAAGAATGCAAACAACAAAAACCAAAACAGCTCAGCACCTCCAGATCCCAGCTATCCCAAGGTAAACAACCTGGAGAACCCAAACACAATCAAAATACAAGAAAATGACCTCAAGTCCTTAGTAAGGAAGATGATAATGGAAGAAATGAATGTAATCTGTACACAACTGCAGGAGGATGCAACCAAGCAGATGGAGGACATAAAAGAGTCATATAGAGAGGCACTGGAAGAATTTCATGAAAATACAAACAGAGAGATGAAGGAAATCAATAAAACATTTCAAGATCTGAAGACAAAAATGAAATCTATGATAAAGGAACACACAGAAGAAAAACGTGACTGAGAGACCATAGAGAAGAACGCAACCAACAAAGAGATGGCCTTCTCAAACAGAATCCAGGAAATGGAGGAACGAATTTCAAGACTTGAAGATACAATCGAAACAACCATCAAAGAAAATGCTAAATCAGAAAAGTTCCTGAAACAGAACATTCAAGAAATCAAGACACCATGAAAAGAAGAAACCTGAGAATAATAGGCATTGAGGAAAGAGAAGATGCCCAACTCCATGGCCCAGAAAATATCTTCAACAAAATCATAGAAGAAAATTTCCCAATCTGAAAAAGGAGATGCATATGAACATACCATAGGCCTACAGAACACCAAATGGAATAAACCAGAAAAGAAAATCTTCCCACCACATAATAATAAAAACAAAATGTACAGAACAAAGAAAAAATATTAAAAGCTTCAAGGGAAAATGCAGAGTAACATACGATGGCAAACCTTTCAGAATTACACCCGACTTCTCAGCTGAGACCATGAAAGCCAGAAGGGCCTCGACAGAGGTCCTGCAAACCCTAAGATACCACAGATGCCAGGCTACACTACTGTACCTAGCAAACCTATCAATAACCATTGATGGAAAAAACAAAATATTCCATGACAGGAAGAAATTCAAGCAGTACCTATCCACAAATCCAGAGTTACAGAAGTTACTCAAAGGAAAACTCCACAGCACAGGGATGAGTTACAACCAAAACTACACAGGAAATTGATAACTACACCATCACAAAATCACAACCTCACAAACTGTCAACTGTAACAAGCATCAAAATGAAGGGAAGAGCCTGGAACACATTGGCACAGGAGACAACCCAGAAGCAGAGAGACTCAAATGGTATATACTCACTTATAACTGGACACTAGCCCAAGGGGCATGTCTCATGAAAGTCTTCACTTACCAGGAAAGTGGGATTGAGGTGAGGACATCCTATTTGGACTGTAGGTGAGAGAAATAAAGGAGATAGGGAAATAGATGGATCCAGAGGGTCCTAGAACCTACAAGAAGAACACTATGATGGGTGAATCTGGGCCTAGGGGTACTGCTCGATCTATGGCACCAACCAAGGACAATACATGGAATCATCATCAAACTCCCACCCAGATCTAGCCAAGGGACAGAGCATTCTCCAAGTTAAGTGGAGACTGGAGACTAACTTTCACAAGAACTCTGGTGTCCCATATTTGGCCATGTCCCCTTGATGGGGAGGTCCGATCGAACTTGGAGGAAGGATAGCAGACTACCAAGAAGAGACTTGATACCCTAGCATCATATTCAGGGAAAGGAGGTCCCCCTCAGTCACAATCATAGGGAAGGCGAATGGGGTGAAAGAGGGAGGGAGGAAGAGAGGGAGGAATGGGAGGATGCCTGGGATTGGATAGCAAATGAGATGTAATATGCATGATTTTGTTTTTCAATAAATAAATAATAAAAAATTAAAAAGTGGCTTTTTGAAATTCATTTTGTAGACCCCTATGCATCTTTTTCGCCTGGTGAAACTTATGGAGCCAGTGTGGAATCACCAAATCCTGCTCATATAAAGTCAGGCAGCAGGGGCCACTAAGGTGGGGAAATAAAAGTCTAATTTTCAGCGACCTACTAACATCTGTACAGTGCAGGTATGTAAGGTAGCTCTATTCTTGTCATTTATCCAAAGGTTTTTCTCATGCTATCTAATGATTTCCACAACCAGAAGTGACGGAGGGGAGATGAGATCCTGTTCATTCAGCATTCTGTAAACCAAGGCCAGGTAAGGAAGAGGACCCTGATTCTGAAAATTGTTATGGAGTACATACAGTCCTACCATATCCCCATGAGGAGAAAGTGTAGCACTCACCCTCAGACCTGTTGCTCACAAGAACAAGAAAATTCAGGCGACAAAGAATAAAAGGCTAGTATGCATATTCAGTGTGGTAGCCTAGTACACACATCAAGCATGAGTGCTTAAGTACATCCTGTGGAGGCTGTGAAAGTGATGGTGTTATGAAAATATACACAAAGTTGGGTTCTACAACATAAGTCATCTGTAGTATTTCACTAAGGGAAAGTATGGTGAACTAGTATAGCCCCCTGATAGGCAGACAGATAGGTCGACAAATATGGAGAGAGGCTACAGCTAGGTAACAAAGATGACATCTTCCTCCCCCTCCTGACATCTGCTTAAGAAACTGGTCTATAATCACATTGCTTGGTAACTGCTATATGACTCTCACACTGGAGTGGATTGAGTACTTTCTGAGATTTAATCAATTGGCATGTGACTTCATCCATGCTGGACTTGCTATCTCCTTAGTTGTTCGCTGGAAATGGTTGTCAGCTGTCAGGACTAGAAACCAGGGGACTGGTCCATGGCCTTATTCCAATGTCTCCCTATCAGGGTGATGTTGGTAACTGTTATCTAACTCTGTTTCTACATAAAAGTGTGTATGTTTATCACTGGTGAGCTCCACAGAGGTTGAATTAAATGGTGAGATTTTCTTTCTTCCATTGAAAGAATGTATTGATTAAACTTCTGGACAAATCCTGGTGGTGATGGACTCTCTGCTATGGAGCCACGTCCTTCATAATATTGTGGTTATTGTCATTATAGATGTATCATCTTCTGGCTATACCCATTGGCTGTCAATATACTTATCATTAAACTTTGATTCCATTGTTAATAGAACTTCCTGTATCTTAGGAAATTCTATTTTCATTTTAAAAAACAAAATAACACTTTTATGTTAAAATGAAAAGTTAAAGAGTAAAACAAATTGTTAAATATCATTTTTGTTCAGGATGATCTTTAATTTATTCATTCTATTATGTTCCATGTTTTAATATTTTCTGTGAAAACACTCTTTGGGGAAATTTTTAAAATTGAGATAGCATTGGCTTTTCCTTAGATGGTATTTCTTTATTCCTACTCTGAATGAAAATTAGGAAGATAAAAATATATTTGATTTTACACCAATTACAACTGTGTTTGCCTTTATAACCTTTGAGAACAAGCAACTTTCAGGAATGTTCTTTCAAAATAAGCAACTTTTCCCATAATATGCAACTAAACTAGAGGAATAAACAATGTGAGTGAAGGTTTAAACTCCATATTAAACACAATAACAGTGAATTTCAAAGGAAAGGACTGTTTATCAAATTCAGTGTCTTTTACTTTAAATGTGAATTCAAATTTATCATTTTCTACTTACAGTAAAAGATTATTAACTTCTTGTATGGTTTCTGATTTATTGGAAAAAAAGAGAAAAAATAAATCAGTCCTATCAAGGGTTGGAAAGGCCCTATATCCACACATGTCTGTTAGCAATCCAATCCTGTGGTCTACAGTATCAGTATAAATAAATGTGAGCCAGTCCCACCTACTGTATTGTTGTAAAGTTGAAATCACAACAAATGGAAAACAATGCCAGTGCCTTTAATGCATGAGGCAACCAAACCCCAGTGAGTGTGTAATACAGGCCATGGTATACACCAGACATCAAAGGCCCTTTCTTCTCCCCCACCCCAAAGTCCTACCTAAACAATTCAATTTACCACTGAAACCAACTCACATCTCAGTAACATTTTATGTTTGAGTTGAGCACCTACTGAGCTCTTTCTTTCCTCAGTGCATCTGCAGTGCAGTCCAAGCTTCACTTTGCCCATTTATTCACTATAGGTTACTGAGTGAATAAATATTTGATCGTCTATTTTACCTTCATGGTTTTACCCTTACTCAGATTTTGTAGGTTGTTGACCTATTACTGCTTGCAACTGGGGATGATTTTATCCATGATTAAGTCTATCAAACTTTTCACAATTTTTCTTAGCCTTCCAAATGAATCTGCTTTTATACTTGAATAACATGGTGGTGGGGGGGGGGGCTGCACTTTCCGATGGGGCTGTTACTTTCCAAAGCAACTTTCTCCCAGCACAAAATGTCTGGAGAAGTTGAGTAATAGCATCTTTTATGCTTCCGGGAGTCCAGAACAATTTCTTCTTCATAAGCGAAGCAGCACACTTATTTGCATTAAGATTTATATTTTAACATGCTTCCTAAATCATGCTGCAAATTATCTCAAGGATAATTAATTTTTATTACAAGTTCCCAGACTTTCTACCGGAAGGAACTTCAACATAATAAACTCTTTATTATATATATATATATATATATATATATATATATATATATATATATATATATATATATATATATATATATATATATTCATTATTCTTCGAGGCAGGGTCTTTCCATGCAGACAAAACTGGCTGTGAACTCAGAACTCTCCTGTCTCACATATGTGAATAATGGAATTACAGATGTGTACCAACAAGTCCGCCTCCTAAAACTCTTCAGATTTTCCCCTACATCCTGCTTGTAGAAGGCAAGAGTAAATACACATACGGCCATTGCCTGTTGCCAACAGTACTAAAGCTACATCAAGAGCCTCAAAGCATTGTATATAGTCTACTTTTATGAATTTATATCTTTTTTCTTTTTTAGTGCATGTGTATGAATATTTTCTCTATATGTCTGTGTTCCCACATGGGTGCTTGATATACAAAGGCAAGAAGAGAGGCCAGATTACCTGGGACTGATATTGCAGATGATTGTGAATAGCCAGAGTACTGAAAATTGAATCTATGTTCTCTAGAAGAGCAGTCAGTGGCCTTAACCCCTGAGCCATTTCTTTATCCCCTGGAATTTACACTTTTAAAAGAATTGCTTTTCTGCTTTTTATGCTATGAAGTTGAATACTATTTTTATCACTAAAGGTAAAATATGTAAACATAATTTATTATTATTTTTTTCTTTTTAAAAAAATTTTTAGTAATTTATTCAGAGTACAGCTCAATTGTTATCCCATCACTTGTATCTTCCCATTCCTCCCTCCCTCCTGCTTTCACCCTATTCCTCTCCCCTAGGTATATGACTAAGGGGAGCCTACCTCCCCACTATATGGTTTCATCTTGGTATCCTGCTTATTCTTTCTTAGAGTGCCATCAGACCTTCCCACCAAAGGGAGGTGGTAGAATATGAAGCACCAGAGTTCATGTTAAAGTCAGTTATTGCTCGCCACATAACTGTGCAGCATGTCCTGTCCATTGGGTAGATCAGAGTAGGGGTTCGATGTTTACTACTTGTATTGTCCTTGGTTAGTGCAATAGTTTGAGCAGACCCTCCTGTGCCCCAATCTACCCATCATGATGTTCTTCTAATAGGTTTCTAGGACACTCTGGGTCCTTCTATTTCCCCTCTTCTATATTTCTCTTACCTACAGTCTCAGTAGAACATCCTCACATCTATCCCAATCTCCTGGTACATGAAAACATTCATGGGGCATGCCTTTTGGGCTAGTGCCCAATTATAAGTGAGTATATACTATGAGTCTTTCTACTTCTGGGTTAACTCACTCATTATGATCATCTCTAGTCCCATCCATTTGTCCAAAAATTTTGGGATTTCCTTCTTTTTAACAGCTGAGTAGTATTCCATAGTGTAAATGTACCACAGTTTCTTTATCCATTCTTCAACTGAGGGACATTTAGGCTGTTTCCAGGTTCTGGCTATTATGAATAAGGCAGCTATGAACATGGTTGAACATATGTCCTTGTTGTGTGGTGGAGTATTTTCTGGGTATATTCCAAGGAGTGGAATAGCTGGGTCTTGAGAAAGCCCTATTCCCAGTTTTCTGAGAAAGCACCAGATAGATTTCCAAAGTGGCTGTACCAGTTTGCATTCCCACCAGCAATGAAGGAGTGTTCCTCTTTCTCCACATCCTCACCAGCATGTGGTGTCACTTGAATTTTTGATCTTAGCCATTCTGATGGGTGTAAGATGGAATCTCAGAGTTGTTTTGCTTTGCATTTCTCTGATGACTAAGGAGGTTGAGCATTTCTTTAAGTGTTTCTCAGCCATTAGATAGTCCTCTGTTGAGAATTCTCTGTTTAGTTCTGAGCCTCATTTCTCAATTGGTTTATTTGGTTTGGTGGCATTTAATTTCTTGAGTTCTTTATATATTTTCGATATTAGACCTTTGTCAGATGTAGGGTTGGTAAACAGAATTTAAAAACACATTTTTCTTTAAAGTTTCTAGTATTCTCTTATACAATACTACACTTATAAATTGGTTCATTTTAGGATAAAGAGGTGGCTCAGTGGTTAAGAATACTCACTCTTGCAGAAGACTGGGGTTTGTTTTCCAGCATGCTCATGATGGCACACAGCCATCCTTAATCCAAGCTGTATAGAATCAAATTTCTCCATAGCTATTAAACATACATGTGATGTATACACATGCATACAGGAAAAGCTATCAGATATCATACACATAAAATAAGTAAATATAAGAATTGTTTAATTGGTCCACTTAATATGTATTCACTATTGAATTTTTATTTCCAATATTTTACAACTAATGTATTGCCATTTTGGTGCATAACAGTCATTTATTCTTCTTAATTAGTATTAGCAAAGAATGTTTAAATGGCTATCTTTCATTGAAAGCACTTCTAGTATACTAATTTCAACATCTGAAGATATTTTCTAGTTTTTCCTTATATTTTGTGATGTATATGCCAGACAAATCATCCACTTTCAGAAAAAAGTAAAAGTGTTATATCATCTCACAAATATAATAGTATGTTGATACTCAATCTATTATTACACTTAAAATTAAATTTACCCAGTGAGCAATTATCTACTATTCTATTTCTTTTCCTTTTTCAAAACTTACATATTTTAGCAAAGCACTGACATATACAAATGAAAAGCACCCAAGAGAAACTGATGATAAAGGTTGGCTGTGCAATTCAGTGCAAGCCATTAATATCAGCACTTGACAGGCAGAGACAAGCAGATCTTTGTGAGTGAAAGGTCAACCTGGTCTACATAGTGAGTCTCAGGCCAGCCAAGGGCTATTTAGTGAGACCCTGCCTCAACAATCAAACAATAGAAATAAAAATAAAGACAAAAACAAACAAAACCATCCTCAATGATGGAAGAAATACAAGATAAAAAATAATGCAATGAATGTTATTTCTAAAGAAGCCTTTTTAACTAAATCTGCAATAACTTATTTGGCTTTGGTTATTCAAAGCCTGTTTTGTAACAGCTGTATCACCTGCTAAATCCCAGTCCCGTTTACAATTACTGCATTCCATTAAGCACTTACACATACAAAGAGCATTCAAAGACACAGGACCAATAAGCAGCCTTACATACTGCCATGCCCAAGTTGGCCTGTCCATGAATCCTTTATTTAGCACTGTATTTACTACAAAGAAAAACTTTAAATGCTATTGATCCAAAAGGCTATTGGGCTCTTATTTATGATACGATCAGCTAGCATTCCTGGGTCTTGAATTTTTTTTCTTCTTAGGATACTGCAATAAGGTCTTCCAAAATATCCTATCACATTAATTCAAAATTCTTGTGTTGAGAAACCTAATCATTTATTGAAAATACATCTGCGCTCCTGCATAGTGAAAAGCCAATAGTATCTACTGGCAGCTTTACACACCTTTGAATTTCTAACTCACATAACTTTAAACATGTGTTGACTTTCTGGTAATCTCTTAATCTACTATTGAGATTACTGGCTAATGAAAGAGAGAGAGAGAGTGAGAGAGAAAGAGAGAGAGAGAGAGAGAGAGGAGAGAGAGGAGAGAATATTTTGCTGAACACAGCATGGTTATTCATACAATTCAAATCCATCATCCTAGGCTGGTCTAAACCTTCTCCTTTAAAGTATAACTGATAATTTCCTAGAACTGAAGAACAGTGTAAGATTGCAAAACAAATAGGTAAGATATCTGTAAAAAAAAAAATAAATAAAGATAAAGGAAAAAGACAAGAAATAAACTGTGTGCTCTTTATTTGTTTTTTTTTTTAATTTTATTAATTTATTCTTGTTACATCTCAATGTTTATCCCATCTTTGTATCCTCCCATTCCTCCCCCCCCCTTTTTTCCATTATTCCCCTCCCCTATGACTGTTCCTGGGGGGGATTACCTCCCCCTGTATATTCTCATAGGGTATCAAGTCTCTTCTTGGCTACCTGCTGTCCTTCCTCTGAGTGCCACCAGGTCTCCCCCTCCAGGGGACATGGTCAAATGTGAGGCACCAGAGTACGTGAGAAAGTCATATCACACTCTCCACTCAACTGTGGAGAATATTCTGACCATTGGCTACTCCTCTTGGGTGTTTCCTGTGTGCTCTTTAAAATGAAGAAAAAACTCAATTGACACTAGGTGTTAAAGGAAAAAAGTGAATTAAGGTTCTGAAAAGTACTTTAGAATTCCCAGCTTATATAAAACTAAACTACTGTTTCAGAAATCAAAGGCCTCCAGAGTTCTAATCACAAAAACATGCTCTTTAAAGCATTCTGGAAAACTGAACTTCAAGAGAAAAATAAATAAATACAGGAAATCATTAAGATTTATAATGGAAAGAAATGAGAATAAATAACTTGGAACACTATACCATTACCTAAAATGGACTATGAAGGCCGGCCAGGAAAAGAAGTGAGATCAAGTAATAGGGAAGAGTGGAAGGCGAGAGGCTGAGAATGCAGAAAAATAATATGGTAACGTCTCTGCCTTGTTTGCACAAAAGCTCTAATTACTGTGCAGATCTTACAAGAAAATAGCAGAGAATGGGTGTTAGCACACATCTCAAATAAGAGATAGATTCCATTAAACAAGTAGATAGTTTTCAAATGCCAACTTGAACAAATTCATTTGAGAATGAAACATAGCAAAAAAGAAACCAAAGCTAAAATATTATATTAGAGAATGAAAATGAGGTAAAAATGGAAGAACAATGTCTAAGATCATGCCATTTGCATAATATGTTCATAGTTAATATTGAGTATCGATATCAAACGTGTTAGCAATATAAATATGTTATCGAATGCATAAAAGTCCAATACCTTCACATTAGATAGAAAAGAGCAAAGATAAATAATTTGATTACAAAAGACAAGCATAGCAAATGTGTATATAAGTTTTGAAAGTAAATGGAAAGATATATATTATTTAAAAAAATCAAGTTAAAAGGAACCAAGTTAAAAGGAACGGGCAAATAGAAATGTGGTAGTTATATTAACTTCTGTTACAGCAATTGCAACTCTAAAATCATTAACAATATGTACTTACTTATTTTTATGTGTAAGTGTCATGGGGGTTATGTGCACAGGAGTTCAATTACCTTCGAATGCCAGAGACACCAGGGCCTCCTGATGCTGGAGATGCAGGTAGGTGGGAACCACCTGTCAAGTAAACAAATCCAGATCCTCAGCAAGAGCAGTAAAAGGTATATGTCCTTAATTGCTGACCCATCTCTATGGTCCCAACAGATTTTTATTTGTTCATTCATTTTCATTTCTAACACAGTAAAAACCACTATGCAAAAATTCACTAGTAGTTTGGAGACCAACAATTTGGGTATTTGGAGATTAACAGTAACTTTCAAGATAAGACCAAACACACTTACCCTCTTGGGAATGGATATAGGTTGGGGGGGGGGAAGTCTGGGAGAGGTTGCCAGAAGAACCCCTGGGACCCTGAGTCCACATCCTAATGGTGTCCCCTTTTTATGTTGTGTAACAAATGTTAGACTTGTCTCTATGAATGTTAAACAATTTTATTGCTGGCATCTAGATAATTTGTGAATTTTGATGGGATGCTGTTTTACTTCTAGCACGCCCTCTAGTTATTACTGTTTGTTAGCTGTGCTTATAGATTGTTTGCTTTTTCCATACATTCAATTTAGTACTTGAAGTCTTAACTAGAGCAGTAAGACAGCTGAAGGAGATCAAGAGGATACAAACAAGAAGAGAAGACATCAAAGCATCTTTATAGATGGCATGATTTTTAAGTATAAGATTCTACCAGGAAACTACAGTCGTTACACACCAAAGGAGCATGACACCTGACAAACTATAAGTTGATTGTATCATGGGAGTGAAGGGAGCAGGTGGGTGGTATTGGACCACCTGGTGAGCATTTGATGGAGGCTATAAAGGTTTCACAGAGGCACCAGAAGGAGACCTCTCTGTCCACAGTTTATGTGAAACAGCTAGTATTGAGTGCCCAACAATGGAGCTCCTCACATAATTCCTAGTGGTAGATAGCATTTTCTAACTAGCAAACAGCCAGAAGCTGAATGCCATCAGCCTCCAGAGAATACGTTCACAGACTGCACAGACCTCAGCCCAGAGCTGCTTGATCTTGCTCTTCACTAAGTAGATGGCACACATGACAAGCATCCCAGCTCAGCTGTGCCAAGATGGCCTCTGAAAGAAGCTCGGTGCCATGATCACTATGAGTCACCATGATCCCACTGCTGGACTCCAAGTTCTCATTAAACCTGCCAATTCCTTCATGGTCTTGGGTTTAAATAGTCTCCCTTCCCTCCTTCCCCTGTCAGAACCTTCTTAGCATGTCATACATAACTGCCTTTACAGATGAAAGATGGATAGCCCATGTTTACCTCCCACTCCATGTCAAACCTCAGATCCCTAGTGTTCTTTTCAAATATAGCAGAGTCCTTAGCACTCCAGAATAATTTACACCACTTTTGATGCCCAAGAACTTACATTTTCTTCCTATATCACCAGGAATTCAAGACTTTCATCAGAATTTACCTGCTTTGAAATAGACAGACATCTACATCTCTCATGTTGCTCATTTCCACCTCCTTGCAAATATTTCTGTAGGCCAGCCCGAAGATAGTTCCATCACACATTTCTGTACAAGCTTTTCAAGAGTGTCCCTCATAGTGGGTCTTTAGTCCCTCCTCCTAGGCACTGACTTTTCCATTCATGAGCCCAGGATCTCTATGCTTTATGCCACAGAAATTGGCTAATAGAGAATTTATTTAGGTAAAAATCTTTTCATAGCTTTGTGCTCATTCTTGATGGTCCTTAAGTTATACTCAGTAGTTCCATGACAGAAGTTTAAATAAGCCAATCTCTACACTTAATCTCCTCCTTCAACATCTCCATATATACAAAAGAATAGTAGGATAACAGATGATGCCAAAGTTCTGGCATGTTGGATGATGCTTTAACAATGTCCAGGCAGCATATGTGCTCCAGCAGCATGTCAACTGTAGCCATGTGGAACTACTCTTAATGGCGGCAGTACAAGCTCTATTATGGGGCTGTGGCATGGTTTCTCAGGTCCTTTAGCATGCTTCGACTCTAGCTATGCTGCAAAGATTTAGAAGACCAGACAATCGAGAACACACAGACATGAAACCAAACTGTTTGGAAGGTGCTCTTAAAAATATTAGAACCATAGGACAATGAAATAGGAAATCAGAGCCAGCTTCCAAGTGGGACTTCAAATGAGGCGATTGTTCAAAGTCAAGAGTGATTCCCAAATACCATGGTAGACAGACAGTGAAATCTTACATCTGAACCAGGAAACAGAAGTGAGAACACTGCAAACTCAGAGACAGACATGAAGTGCTCCTTATGGAAAATGAACACCAGCTCACCCCCTCTCCCGTCCCAGTTCCACAATGCCAGTGGCTGTGTTTATTCTGTGCACACCTACCATGGGCAACTCCACCTCCAGCTTCTGAAAGCAAGGAAAAGATTCCTATCTCAGAAGACATAATGCACATAATGACTTCAGAGGTTCCCAACAGAGAGCAAAGATCACCTCACCAAGAGCAAGACCTCGGTGACCTCCGTGCCCTGTCGATGCTATGTGGAGCTCGCCACCGTTTGTTAGTATTTGGGCCCTGGTAATTTAAGAGAAGTTCTGATAAAAGAAGCAGAGGAGTAAGAATGAGATGGAGAGAAGAGCGGAGGGGAGAATGTGTAAGAGAGACACAATACAGGGATGACACAACTCCACAGAAGTGGAGACTATTGGTAAAAGTAAAAGTCTAAGTAAAAACTGAAATAGAGAAAGGAGGTGAGACATGGGAAAGTGTTGCGCCCTCCCGCCGGCAGGAACGATGCAGACACCAGGATTCTTCTCAATCGCACTTTATTGGGAGCGCCCTTGAAGCTGAAGCGAAAGACCCCGAATGCCCGCGAGCACATGGTTTAAGTATGGTTAGTACGTGGCATGTCAAGGTCTCATAGGCTGTAATTGGATGCCTCATTAGCATGCCCGCAGTGGAGAGGGCTGCACTGAGTGCTTCATTAGCATGCCCCTGTTCGGGAGGGGTGCATTGAGAGGGCTTATGTCTGCACATGCGTGGGAGTAGTAACGGTTGCCGCCATTATTGGGTGCGGCCGCGCCTTACAGGAAAGCAGAATAAAGGAGGCGTTATTAGGAGGGATGACTCAAGACCTTTGAAAAAGTCATATGAAAACCTAGTATTGTATAAGCTTCCAGAAATACATACATACATACATACATACATACATACATACATACATACATACAAATAGAGGTTAAATGGATTAGACTATATAGAGGAAATGATATTTCTTCAAGGTGTCAAATTTCAAACCCAGTGCCAGGCATGGGTTATCTCTCTTATAGTTGTTGGTTGGTGAGGTCCCATAGGTCCCCATAGCTACATAGACTACTGCCATTGTTCTTGGTTATACTCCACATGTTGGTGATAATATCCTATTGATGAAGATACCACACAGCTGAATCATCAAAACAGGAAGCACTCAAGTAGGCACCAACCTGGAAGCCTCTTCACCTCTAGCTGGCTCTCATATTTCTGGAAGGTGCTGTTTACTATGAGAAAAAGAAATCAATCCACTATCTCACTCCACTGTGAAGCTGTGAGCTATAATGATTATGTCTACTTCACAAGATGGAACCCATGCCTGGTTCCATTAACTGGACCAAACCTCTGTGGTTGGATAGGTCATAGTCCCCGGTGGAAAACCTAGTGCCACTATTCTGCTGAATGCACTTAGTAAACAACTGCCCCCTAAATTCTTATCTTTATACCTAGAAATTAGTACAGTTCTAAAGCCTCACCACACCCGCTCTTCTCGAGGGTCAGAGGACATTGTGGAAGACAGTAAGAAAAGACACTAAGACCCAGAAGTAGTGGAGGATTATACCAATACAGTGTTTTCTAGACGTAACTGGGATACTACCCACATAAACTTACAGAGATGATAACAGCATGCACAAGACCTGCACACGGTTAACCCAGTCAAAATGTAATCATGATTGGGAGACAGAGGAGCTTGTGAAGTCCTGCTCTTAGCTGGGGAACTGTTAGCAATGGGATGCTGCTGTGGCAGGGGTGGGGAGAGTCAGCTTTCTTTAGGAATGTGGACCCCTGATAGACTGTCTGAGGCTCTCTACACCCACGCACATACTGGCAGCACTGTGTGTTCTCAGTAGGTTCTAAAGCAGTGCACAAAGGTGGAAGGGAAAAGGGCTGGGAGGAGCTAGAAAGAGTTGTAGTGGGGAAGGACAGGAGGTAGAATTGATTAAAATAACACATTTATATTTATACATGCAATTCTTGAACAAATTGTAAAAGAAAAATTTATTTGAAAAGGATGATAATTGATAAGCATATATACTTGTGTAGGATTTAAAATATGTAGGAGAGAAAAAACTAGAAAAAAAGAACATTAATCAAGAATTGTAAAACATCCAACCACTTGGAGATTTGTGAACAAAGTAAAGGTGGAAAATGAGGGACTATTGAAAAAGTAAGAAAATATTATCAAACACTAATGCCCTCTGAGCTGTAAGAAAAGGCCATTTTACTCAAGCGTCCAAAGAGCTGTGAGAAAAATTCCACCCTAGATGACCCTATGCTGAGACATATTATTAGAAAATCTCAAAATAAAAGATAAAAGGAAGCCACAAAAGCTTCTCAAGAAAGAACCAAGGTCACTGGAAAAAATAAAATAAAAAGATGCAACTTCATTTTTCAAAAGCACCACTGGATGCGAAAGACCGTGCAAGCATGCTTTTAAGATTCTGAGCAACAGTGAAACTCAATGCAGACCTTCCCTGATGTAGACAAGTGAAAACAAAGCAGATAAAGACAGTCGAAGCATCCCAGGATACTAGGCCAGGAGGACATGAAAGAGCAGACTTCAGTCAAATAACCTCAAAATAAATTTTCAACCCCATGAAAGTCCACATCCTTTTTCTGGGAACCCTTCCAGGCTAAAACTTGCTACATCTTGCCGTTGGTATGCTGAAAGATATTGTTTTCATTTAAGCATAAAATTCTAGTCCTACATATAACCCCCAGGGGCATTTTGTCACCAGCTCCCTTTTCCCATGAATTTCATCCCTTTCACCCTTTGCACCCTCCTTCTGAGAACTGTATTAAGTCTCCCTTGAATTATTAATTCCTGTGCATGTTTTATAAGGGAGAGCACAAGCACTCCAAATGGAGATCAGAGGCCATTGTCCATTCTGGTCATCAGACTTAATGGCAAGCATCTTTTCCTATTGATATATATATATATGTGTGTGTGTGTGTGTGTGTGTGTGTGTGTGTGTGTGTGTGTGTGTGTGTGTGGTTGTGTGTGGTTGTGTGTGTGTTTGTGCATACATATTCACACATGTATGTCCATATGTGTATGTGTACTTTTAGAAATTCAGACCTCATATTTTGATCATATTCTCTTCCTTTTCTAACTCCTCCCAGATCTACCCCCACCAGCACATTTTATACCGACAAAATGTTGTGTTCTAGTTTTCTTTTTTAGCCCATCTAGTTCAATCAGTGCTGCAAAGGACCACCACTGAAGTAATAGAATGTGTTCTACCTAGTCGGTTGAACATTTAAACATTTATTTATTTTGAGCGGGCATGCTGTGGTACACAATTCTTTTGCTCTAAAATCTATTTCAAATCCATAATCCCGAATACATGTTCAACATAGATGAATTTGTGTCTCCAAAGTAGCAACCATAATGAAACCAAATACATTCTTTTGTTGCTTAATTCATTTGTGCTTCGATTTATTTTCAAGTTTTGACAATGAATAGAGAAAATAAAGACATCTTCAATACAGAATCCTCATGAATTGGCCACCAATTGTTCTATTTTCAGAAAAATCTTAGAAAGCATGTGCAAACATGATAAAAGTGAAAGAATTATTAAGATTACCATGGGAAGCAAATGTAACATCTCCTAAAATAAATAGTATATACTGCTAAACGGAAAACACTTTACATTGAAAGGGCAGGCTGAAGAGCGCAAGAGAAAAAAGAAAAACTAAAGAAATATAAGTAATTGAACTGATCAATTATTTAACACACTTTCCCATATGGAAAATTGTAACTGAAAATGTTTTTTTTTTTTTTTTATGGAAGTGGGCAAGTAGTCTAATAAAATAAAATTGGCATTTCTTAAAGAACTCACAAGAAAGAAATAAAATGACAGATACTTTTGTCATAGAAATTGAGTAACATTAATTGTTTTTAGCAGTGGAGACACTAAGTAAGTTTCAATCCAGTAATATGTGTAATTAAATTGAAATGATGTGGCTACTGGAAGAACTGTGAGCTAAAATAGTCCTAGAACATAAAATGAAAAAGAAGGAATAAAACTTGAAATTGCTAAATCATCAAACAACAGTGCAGGGATGCTACTCACAACTATGACACTGTGCACTGGAAAGGCCCTGACAGGGTGGAAGTTGTTGCTTCTGGGGAGTTGTGATGCTTGGTGATGATCTGAACTGTGTTTTATAATATAAAATATATATATAAATATATATAATAGATAGATAGACAGACAGACAGACAGACAGATAGATGTCTCTCTCTAGCATACAATGACATTTTAAGGAAATGCTTTAAATAAAATTAATTTTGAGGGATAGAGGGATCATCAGATAAGTCCATGATCTACTCTTGCAGAGAACCTAAATTCAGTTTCCAGCCTCTACATCACAGAGCCCGCAACCGCTTGTAACTTCAGCTCCAAGGATCTGAGCCCCTAATCCGGCCCCTGTGGGTACCTACACTTACATGTACCTACTCATACACAGGTAAACACATATGTACACAATTATAAACAACAGAATAAATCCTTAATTTATTTTTTTATTTTTTATTTTTTTATTAATTTACTCTTGTTACATCTCAGTGGTTATCCCCTCCCTTGTATCCTCCCAATCCTCCCTCCCTCCCATTTTCCTTTTAACCCCCCCCCTCCTATGACTGTGACTGAGGAGGATTTCCTCCCCCTGTATATGCTTATAGGGTATCAAGTCTCTTCTTGGTAGCCTGCTATCCTTCCTCTGAGTGCCACCAGATCTTAAATTAATTTTTATAAGTGAGTTTTGGTTTGTTATGTTTTGTTTTTAATGAAGACTCAGAAACCAGTAGAACTCAATACACTGTAGATGTGAGTGTACCGAGAAGTTCTGATGGGTTTGTTGGTGTCCCAGAAGCACACTGCAGGGCTTAATAGCATTGCTGTTGCTGGAATGCCCTGAAAGCTGAATGACAGTAAGTGCAGAGGGGACTGCAAGCTCCTAAGAGAAGCCTGACTGAGAAGGGAAAGACAGCAGGTTAACTCACTCTCTGCTGCAGGAGAAAGAGATCGCTTGCTCCCATTTTCCTAGTAATCCTAACTTATCAGCACAGATTCTCTCAATGTAAGAGGGCAGTCTGATCAAAAGCAGGCAACAGGCTCCACGGGTTGGGGGAGCTCCCTCTTTCTGACCACAAGGGGAAGGGGACAGGAGGAAGAGGGGGAAGGGAGGGACCAGAAAGAGAGGATGGAAGAGGCTATGATCAGGATGTAAAGCAATTATATAAATTAGAAATAAATTTTTAAAAAGGGATAGTATGAAATGGGGTACCGATAATAAGGCTTGCCTCCTCAAGCCCGGCTCAGGACTTCAAATCTCCTTCATGTCTGCCCTCCAGGAACAGTTACTAGTGTCCCTAACCCTCATTCCCAGTGTTTGTGATTTGTTTTAATGGACTGGATGAAAGAGTTAATACTATTTGATAGAGACACTGAAATATCAGAAAACTTTGGTCAAAGTTTTATAATTACTTCACCTGAACACAAAATTCTAGTCTTCTGAGAATCAGTTTTGAAAATGTTGGGAACTCAGAGGCTGTTCAGAATATATTATACAGGATTAAATTTCCCTTATCCAAGTAAGCCACCCATATCTGATGCGGGATAATGTATGCATAAATAAATATCACTTAAATAATTTATTTAAGCAAATAAATTACACTACAGAATAGTCTTTGAGTGTTCAGACAAGAGAGTCAGAGTTACTGGATCTTTCTTGTGAAAAAAAATATTTAGTAGTGTCCATCTATAATCAAGAAATTATACCACATTTTTTCTTTTAGTTAAAAATTATTTAACGCTTGGTGTGGTAGCACATACGGTAACATTATTAGTAAGGAAACTGAGGCATGAGAATTACAACTTTGAAGGAAATCTACATAAGAAGAACCTGTTACAGAAAGGAAAGGAAAAAAATCAGAAGATAAACAAAACCAGTCTAATGTCAGCTGTTCAAACACAGGGACAGCCTACAGACTAATATAAAAGTTCACCCTAGTAATATATTTTATCCCAAGTGTATCCATATGGATGCAAACAGTAGGATAAAGCAAACAAAAACTCAAAAGGTAACCACAGCACATGAACTGCTAAACACGCTTTACCAAAATGTATATGATTAATCATTATAGTAGGGTGCACGTTTTTCCTCCTGGCCTCAAGATCCCAGAATAATGACTCATAACATTCAAATTATATTTGCAAATACCTAGGCCATACATCTAGGCTTTTCACTGACTAGCTCATAACTTAAAATGACCCATTTATATATACTAATCTACATTCTGCCACATGGCTGGTTACCTCTGCTCAGATACCATGCATCTGTCCTCCTCATATCTTCCCACGTGAATGTCATGTCCCTGGCTCTATCCCAGAATCTTCCCTGCCTACTGGACGTCCCACATTCTGTTCTACCCTTTCCTATAGGCCATAGCTTTTTGGTTGGCAGGCAATGCATCCATACAATATACAAGATATTCTTCTACAGATCAGAACCCCAGTGATAAGTGCATTTCTCTTTGAAGTGAGTGAGACGTTCATGATGGTTTGCTTTGAGGGCTCCCTGCAGTCCCTGCCCCCTTGAGCTCCTCAGCCTTTTCTTTCTATCCTCTCTAGCTCTAAGAACTAGAAGAGTTAAGGGGAGCTGTGAGTAGATCTCACACCCCTTCTAGAGGCTTCCTCTAAGCGCCTGTTACTGTATCACATAGATAACACAAACATGGGGAAACCTTGTCAAAAATGATGGGATGTTTATGCTCAACTCCAAGAGCAGGATATCAGTTGCACTAAATGTTCATTCATACGTAATGTCACTAAGTGTATGTGGGCTTTTTAAATCACCATTTTAAGAAAAAGATGGTTCAAGAAATAAGCAAGGATGTCTGTGGGGGATATCACACTCCCTAACTTAGGAGAGAGAGAGAGAGAGAGAGAGAGAGAGAGAGAGAGAGAGAGAGAGAGAGAGAGAGAGAGAGAGAACAGTGATTACTGTTGTTTTAATTCTGCAGCATATGGGACATAACTGCCTTTTTTTTTTTTTTTGAGAATTGAGCATCTCTTAGGGTCTGCCTTAAGGTAAGAATCTTATCAAAGTCTTGGCTCTCAATAGCTGGGGGCACTGAGTGGGTTAACTCAATGGATCACTCTCACAATATATTGAAGTTTGAATAAAGACTTTGACAAATTAAAAGATGTCTTGTGTGCATTTATCCAAGCTTGTCTTCTTCTAGTTAGATGGTTGATTACATTGCTATGATGCACAGTACCCCAGAGCAGCCTTGGCTCCTGTCCTGAGGTCTCTACTACATTATCTGTGTAACCTTGGCAATTTACTCAATTCTCTATACCCTTGTTTCCTTTGCTATAAAACAAGGTAATAATTACATACCTCACAGGGCTGTGATGAGGATTAATTGAGACCATATGAGTGCTGAAGCAAGCCCATTATACCTATTAAGCACCCAATAAACATTCTCCATTAAGCTTGGTTCGCCAGCCTTTCTATAAATTTCTTTTGTGCTAAGTTTAGCTTTAGCTATTTTTGTTTCTAAGAACACTGAACCTTATCTGATTTACCTATCATCGTTCATATGCTTCTATGAGAACTCCTGGCCCCAGCTCAGCCGACCATGGCCTACCCATACAAGCTTAAATACTCCAAGTGAACGGAGATAGCCGTTACTCTCTGAGGACAGCTAATTTTGGTCAGATGAACAATAGGTTTTATTTTCACTTGTTTACTCTTCCTCAGCAAACTTTGAGGAAAGCAGGGAAAAAAAAAAAACCACTGGATTTCCATTGGAATATAAGAAAGGATATTTGCTTAAGAAGATAATGAACATAACAACATTGAGCTTCGTGGATTCTCCTGCTTTAAATCAGACCCTGTTATATTGGCAGCTGACAGGGATGAAATTACATCAGATGCCTTGGCCAGCCAGCTGAAACTGTCTAAAGGGCAAACCATTCAGTACCTATTATATGACTGACTGCTACCATGTGATCCCATCAGTCCTCCAAGCAGTGTTAGCCTAATCGGGTTAGTGTCCATGTTCAGAAAACATCTCTAAAAGTGTACACAAATCACCTCAATACCCCAGAGAAATTCAGTGGCTTAACATACTACATAGACTATAAGGATTGGAATACAATTACCAAAATAGAAAATACCCTTGCCTTTCACAGGAATTACTGTTTGTAACTTTAATATCAAATTTAAATAATTGTATGACCTTAAGAAAATATATAGAGTTTTTAACTTTCTAGCCACTGCCAACTTCACTTGGAAAGATATGTTCTCCCAAGTCTAAAGAGCTTAACACACTGTCCTTTGTGTCACTGTTTATAGCTCTGTGAAGTAGTAATTTGGGCTAGATTGTTCTAGTACTACTCACAATGTAATATGTGCCTAGTAGACAATATCAATATGTTCTAACTCTGTTTTTCATAAGGTATTTAAAGCGAACTTTTAAATTAATGCAGTGATTAATTCATGTGTCCAAACAAAGAGGGTCAGATCTTATTGATTTTTAAGGAAATTATTCACTATCAAAACTTAAAATGATGACCCAAAATATGAATGAGTAGACAGGAAAAAGAAACTGACTTAGTTGAGTATGTTCATTCAGACTCAGATCTTTCTCTGGCAGGCTTAGAAAGAGGACCGAATGGCGGAGAAACACTTAGGAAAATGCTCAGCCGACTTATTCACAAGGCATTATAGAATCCGGGATTGACACATGGTTCTCCCTGCTGTATCTAGTTTTTTCTATACATGTGTAATAAAATAAATGTATTTTAAAAATAAAATAAAATACAACACCAAAAAGAAAGAAGAAAAGAAAAGAAAAAAGAAAATGCTCAACATCCTGTCCATAGTCATCAGGGAAATGCAAATCAAAGCAACTCTGAAATTCTATCTTACACCCATCAGAATGGCTAAGATCAAAAATTCAAGTGACACCACATGCTGGCTGCTAGGGGGATGTGGAGAAAAAGGAACACTCCTCCATTGCTGGTGGGAGTGCAAACTTGTACAACCACTTTGAAAATCAACTTGGTGCTTTCTCAGAAAATTGGGAATAGTGCTACTTCAAGACCCAGCCATAGCACTCCTGGGCATATACCTGAAAGATGTTCCACCATAGAACAAGAACATTTGCTCAACTATGTTCATAGGAATTCCACCTCTTACATGAGAGAAAAAGGAAAAGCAACTGGTCTACATGAGCAGACTCTGGGAAAGCTTCATTGATACTTTGAGGAAACAGGGTGAAAAATTGTAAGCATGACAATTGAAATAACTGAATAACAAATACCTGACAATTGAGCTTTCACTCCAGTGCATGAACTACAAGGCAGGCAACTAACTACTTATCACACTGGAACGAAATATAAACAGACAATCAAACAGCAACAAAAATATGCTTTTCCAAAAAAATTTGCTTTTCCTAAAGCAGAAATAAGCTTGTCTTAGACCAGCTCCACACTCTGAACTGTGATACTCTCCCCACTTAGAGGAAAAACTGCCAAAAATAGATCTCTACTTATATGGTTTTCAGGTGCAAATATACAAACCAAAAAACACTACACACTGAACATATTTGACATTATAAGAAAGTATGAGTAAAATTTATATACAAAATGACCGTTTATCCAATAGGGACAAGCCAGGGAATAGGAAGAAGCCAGAGTATCAGGCTCACTGAGGAATGCATAACCAGTGAGAGAAAGGGGGAATTTTTAAAATAACAGGCAAGAAAACTGACACCTGTAATTGTACATAGTCTTCAGGCACAACTAGATAAGCTAAATTATGGTAATATTTCAGAGTGTTAAGTCAATAAAAATTAGAATGCTTTTCTGTTAGAAGCTGATGCAGAGACCCACAACCGAAAAATTGAGTGGAGGTTGAGCAATCCTGAGGAAGAAGAAGAGAAAGGATTCGGGGATCCAGGGGGTCAAGGACACTACAGGAAAACCTACGGAATCCACTAACCTGACCCCATGGGGGCTGATGGAGACTGAGCCACCAACCAGGAAGTATGAATGGCATTTACCTAGGCCTTCTGCACATTTGTAGCAGATGCACAGCTGGGTCTTCATGTGGGACTCCTAAAGCAGGAACAGGGCCTCTCTCTGACAACATGTCTGCCTTTAGATCCCTTTCCACTAACTGGGCTGCCTCCTCTAGCCTCAGTGGGAGAGGATGCACCTAGCCTTGCTGAGGCTTGATATGCCAGGACTTGTTGATGGCCATGGGAGGCTTCCTCTTTTCTAGGGAGAAGGAGAGAGAGGGTGGTTTGGGGGAGGGGAGATGAGATGGAAGGAAATTAAGGAAAGGACGGAGGGGAAGCTGTGATCTGGATGTGAAGTGAGTAGATAACGTAGTCAATGAAAAAGAAATAGAAAAAAAAAAAAAAGAAAGACAATTGGTTTATAAAGGATTATAAATGAGATGATGTCAAGAATAATATTAGGAACAAATTTTTAATGACTCTTGACTATAGGTTCGCATCTAATTATTGAGTAATTATAATAGTCAGATGAGAGAAGTTTTTGATGCTATTATAACATATTTGTACCTAAGATTGAAGTGGAGAACTAACAGCAAAAGGGAATTTCACCTGGAGGGTGTAGGATCAGGGCTTGTCCCACCAATGTTAAGCTTATAAGCAGAATAGACTACTAGAGATTGCGGAGAAAGAAGTGAGGACATTGCACAGTTCAGTGATATAGGGTCTTCCTTCAGTTCACAGGAGGACTAAATCACCAACTGACCTTCATTTACCTCATCAGTCTTCAAAGTATCGTAAAACTCATTCTAGTGCTGACCATTGTGTGATACAATCCAATTTTTCAGTTATAATTAGTATTTATCTTTTTATTCATCTTAAGGATTTGCTTAATTTATGTGTAGGAATGTTTTGCTCACATGTGTGCCTGTGCACAGCATGAATGCATGCCTGGTGTCCATGGAGGTCAGAAAGGATATCAATACCCTGGAAAGGGAGCTGCCACATGGATGCTGCCAATTATACCTTGTTCTTCTGCAAGAACAAGTGTTAACTGCTGAGCCATTACTTCTGACCCTTTTACTCTTTCTACAGGGGCTTAGCTGAGCAATAGAGGAGTTTTCAGGCACTTCCAAGCAGCTATCTGGAGTGTATTATTTTTTTAAAGTTGCCAACTCAAATGACTCAACGTCTCTGTGTTTTCAAGAATCGCTTACAGACTACTACCGGCAAAGTCTAACAGGGATTCAGCTTAGGACTGAGACAATGTGTTCTATAAAGTCTTGAGTTCAGCACTGCAGAGTGCAGAAAGGTAAGTCAGACCGGAAGGACAGCTTTGAACACTTAGCAGTGCATCCTTTTGACTACAGAACATCCTGATCCACAAACAACAGCTCTGCACTACACTATATAAAGCAATGTCAGGTACATTCAGGAATGAAGCCAAATTCCGTTTTGAGTTGCTGTTTTTCCACCAAGAAGACACCAATCTCAGCTGCCATTTATTATGTTATCTCTTTACACACACACACACACACACACACACACACACACACACTTTTGTTTTGTTTTATGCTGTTTTAAACTTTCCCAAATGTGTATCCCTCAAGATTGAACTCAATTACAACTATCCTGTCCTCCCTCCCATATACAAGGGTTTACATACAGGCTGCTGCCACTGACTGAACATCATCTTCATTTCTGAATGGCAGAGTCATGGTCAAGTCTAGATAACATCAGTTTCCATCCAATCCGTGTACTGACTCATCTTAGCTTGCAAAAATTCATACATTAAATTGAAAAGCTGCACACCAGAAGCAATTCTCATATGAAATTGTAAAAATTAAAGAAAAAAGTATTTTATATGTTTGCACAAAACAAGAAAGGAAATAGGTACGGCTACAGCTATAGTGTTTGTTTGTTTGTTTGTTTGTTTGTTTACCTCCATAGCTAGCTATATGGCTATAGCCATAGATGATATAGATAGCTGAGATATAGCTATAGGTGACATTTTTCCACTTCTCTTTTCCAAAGACTGCCTCCTTTCCCTTTGAAGATGGCTAGTGCCTTTGGAATTCTTCCTCCTGTCATTGCTGAAGCATCTGAAATCTCAGTGTTTCTGTCCGCTCACTTTGAATTGCTGCAGCTTTTCACCGGCATTCATCAACAGATCTAACAGTTTCAGACACGGTCCAACACACCCTCTGTGTGGTGACAACATGAATTCCAGCAACAACGTGAAGCCAACACCTCAGGTGATGTGATAGCATCCTGAAGCAGACATCTGCCAGCTGGATTCTCAAATGGGATGATTGTGTATCTCCAAAAGGGGTTCTATGGGTTTTTTTTTTTTTTTGGCTGTTGTTGTTTGTTTGTTTGTTTTAATAATAAAGACTGCCTTAAGATTGGGGTCATAGTGATGGAAATTAAAAAATCCCTACATGTGGGTTATTAAGTAAAGTAATACAAAGAGCCATTTCCATTTCCACCCTAGGTAAGGGGGAAATAAGTGCTGTACGATAAATCCACGTGAGTGACAATAACCAGGATAACAGTAAGTGAAGTAATGATATTTACCAGGGAGCATATTTTTTTAATCTAGAGAATACTTTTAACATAATGTTTCTGTCTCTGTCTTAGAACCTTTATGTACACCAACTGGTTTATGAGCTTCAGGGTTATAACTTCCAGAAAAATAACATATAAATCTTAGTGATATCTGAAGTCAGTAATAGAAGCACAGGCCCTAAACACTCTCTGTAAGCAGTAAACCTGACTGAGTTGAACCTCAACTCCATCTCACGTACTCTGGTGCCCCACATTTGACCACGTCCCCTGGAGGGGGAGACCTGGTGGCACTCAGAGGAAGGACAGCAGGTTGCCAAGAAGAGACTTGATACCCTATGAGCATATACAGGGGGAGGTAATCCCCCTCAGGAACAGTCATAGGGGAGGGGAATAATGGGAAAATGGGGGGTGGGGGGGAAGGGAGGAATGGGAGGATACAAGGGATGGGATAAACATTGAGATGTAACAAGAATAAATTAATAAAAAGAAAAAAGGAAAAAAATGCCAAACGCCAGAAGGAAAACCTCTTGGAGCTACAAGGATGTCGCAGAGGCCCCGGCTTCACCTTGGCTTCAATTGCTTGTAACCGAGAAGGTATTCATAAGTTTGTTACTAAGACCTCTGATTATCAAACATCTGTCTTTTATAAAACATTTTAGGCTATTTCACATTACTTTGCTTTTAGGTCAATATGTCATAACTATTGGAAAGACAGCCTCATACACACTGCTCACTAATTCAAGAACTGTACTGAAATCACTACCTAGATGTACATAAAATTCATTCTCAGAATGGAAAACTATAAGTATTTTGTAAATAAAAAGTTCAATGTGTAGTATATTAAGGTAGAAGTCATTACATAAAGTAGTAAAACACAAATCTGCTTTATTTCATTCTATTTAACAATAAAAAAGAAGCATGATATTATCTTTATTCAGAGAGGGTTGTGGGTAGGAGGTGCTATGCCCTAGTACTTTATTACTAAATCCCTCTGGAAGTGTTTAATAGTGAGCTTGTTTTAAAAAATGAACATCCAGAAATTATTGGGGAAAAACAAATTGGCAGGTATATAGATCTTGATAAATGACTACATGCCACACATTGATTCTTCCCAGGAATAATATAAGACTTACAATCAGGTGTCTATTGATGTACCCAAGCATTCCCTAGGATAAAACCTGCCTCTTATAGATGAAGGAATAACTCAATAATGAAATAAATAAATTGACTAAATTAGCAAGCACATCATATATGAATATGAGTAAATACTGCTTAAATATATACACTGATTATTAAGAACAAAATCTATTGGGCTTCTACTGTGGAATAATCACAAAAAGTGTCCTGAGTATTACTTGTGACTAATTGAAGGTACATGTAGTGACACTGATCTCTTTCCCCGGTGGTAGCTATCATATACACTGCACAGATCTGACTGTGAGAAATCCAGATGGAAATAGTGTACAGAAAGTAATGCATCAGGACTCATTCTGACAGCAAGATTTGTAGACCTTGAATGATTAGCTATTTCTGTGCTAATACCTAAATAGGCATGTGACTATCATGAATCAACACTGATTAAGTGGCCAATGCCTTCATCATGAACTCTGTGGTTAGAAAACAAAGACATAATCCAAGCCTTTGATAATCTCAAGATGATAAAAACTACATAGACAGAGTATTTGGGTTTGTTTAAATGTTTGGGACAAGGCAACAAGTGTTGTGTTGTAAAACAAGAAAACTTAACAAGGAAATTGAGAACCTAGATATTGGCAGCAACAGATTTGGGGGTGGACGCCTTGAAATACTACCAAGCAGAAAGTACAGCCAAGAGCCCACACCATCCGCAAATACCTCTCATGCTAGAAGAAACATATGAAACTTGAAATTAGGGTCCATAGTTAGGAAAGAAGAGGGAAGAGCCTCAGCACTGCCAAGACTGTTTACTGACACACAAAAGCTGGAGTCGGGTGGCCAGCCGCAATGTCATGGGTGTCAGGGTGTGATCCACGCCTACTTCGGCCTTCCAAATGCCACATGAATGAACTGAAAGAAACTAACTAACTCAAAACACAACAGTTGCTAGAAAATTTGGAAGAGGTAGGTGATAGCATTCCAGCTTCTTCTACAAGAACTATATAGATCAGAGATGGAATAGGACAATAATTGTCCTTTGTTGTCTAAAACAACAACAACAAAAATAAGCACAGCCTGATCATGTATCTGGCAACTTAATACATGGGCTTACATACATCAGCATTTGCCTACTGGTAGCAACAAAATAATAAATTGGTGGGGAAAAACAGAAAAAAACAGATTCTTTAATTGCATGAATACCTTGCTCAATCCCCCAGAGATTGCCTTTAGCACTCATTTTGTCAAAAGGTTATGACTGAATTAAGAAGACTACACAGTATGGGCCGAGTAGCTTTGTGCCACCATTCTGCCAACCAGTGAGGTGCTGATACGCCTCCAGCACACTAGCTTTGCTGTGTTTTTAATACTTGCCTCTTCTGCTTGGATTTGTTTACCAACCTGCTACAAGCCAGACTTATCTAAGCAGAAGGGCCTTAAGTGAAAAAAAAAATGACTTTATCAATGATTTGTAAACAAGCCTGTGGAGCATTTTATTAATTAATAATAGATGTGGGAAGTGGCTGGTGCCAACCCTGGACAGGTGCTCATGGGCTGTGTAAGAAAGGAAGCTGAGCAAGCCATGAGGAGCAAGCAAGAAAGTAACACTATTCCATGGCTTTTGTATAAGTTCCTGCCTGCAGATTCCTGCCTTGAATTCCTGCCCTAGAGCCTCAGTGATGGAATGTGACGTGAACATTGTAAGAAAACATAAAAAAAGTTTCTTCCCCAAGTTGCTTTTGGCTGTGGTGCTTTACTAAACCAATAGAAACCCAAAATAAGAGTTTGCTTTTGTGGGACAAAGCCTTCACTTACCAGAAACTGGGACAGAGGGGAGGATATCCTATTGGGACTCTAAATGAGAGAAGCATGGGAGAATAGCAAAGTAGAAGAATCCAGAGGGTCCTAGAAACCTACAAGTGGAACATTATGATAGGAAGATTTGGGCCCAGGGGTCCCTCTCAAACTAAGGCACCAGCCAAGGACAATACAGGCGGTAAACTTTAAGCCCCTACCCAGATCTAGCCAATGGGCAGAATATTCTCCACAGTTGAGTGGAGAGTGGGATATGATTTTCACACATACTCTTGTGCCTCACATTTGACCATGTCCCCTGGAGGGGGAGACCTGGTGGCACTCAGAGGAAGGACAGCAGGCTGCCAAGAAGAGACTTGATACCCTATGAGCATATACAGGGGGAGGTAATCCCCCTCAGGAACAGTCATAGGGGAGGGGAATAATGGGAAAATCGGGGGGGGGGAGAATGGGAGGATACAAAGTATGGGATAAACATTGAGATGTAACAAGAATAAATTAATAAAAAATTTAAAAAAAGTTTGCTGTTACTGTGAATGTCATTATTTTCATTCCTAATACCATTTTTTTCTCTCTTGCTTCTTAACTGACTGCTTTTAGCAGAAGGTAGTATTATTAGATACTAAAAGAAATTAGTCTGAGCCATATTGATTCATTCAATAATATCTTGCCCCAGCTTTATTGATCTTTTCAGGGATAACATCTCTGATGTCTCTTCATTCGTTATTTTATTACGCTTTAATTTTCCTTCTTATTACATTGGGTTTATTCTGATCTTCCTTTTCTAAGTTCTAAAAATGATTAATTATCTTCTAATTTTTAACCCTGATATTTTCTCATAAGAAAATAATGTAATATAACTCATGTAAGACCCTTCTTACTTAAATTATTCCTCTATATGTACCTTAATAAATAAAATTTTCATTTTTCAATATTATTTTCTATTTTACTTTTCTTTAATCCATGAATTTATGATACATGGCATTTAATATCTGAAAATATAGTTTTTATAAGGTTATTTCATAACACTTTAATGTATATCCATTTATTTCCATTTCTATGGCTAAAATGGTAGCACAAAAATGATGCATGTAGTTCAATCTATAATTACAGCTTGTTCAGAATGCGGCTGTGTAATATTTTATAATTTGTTGAATTTATAGACTATTATATTGTAAGCTGCAAAGGAGAAACACAAAGTCACATAAACAGGTGCACCCTATTAAAAGAGATACCAAACTTCTCAACAAAAACTCTAGGAATTGTCCCATGCGTCTCTCATTTAGAGTCCCAATAGGATGCCTTCCCCTCTGTCCCAGTTTCCTGGTAAGTGAAGGCTTTTGTGGGACATGCCCCTTGGGCTAGTATGCAGATATAAGTGAGTATATACCATTTGAGTCTTTCTGCTTCTGGGTTAACTCACTCATTATGATCATTTCTAGCTCAATCCATTTATCCACAAATTTCGGGAATTCCTTGTTTTTAATAGCTGAGTAGTATTCCATAGTGTTTATGTACCACAGTTTCTTTATCCACTCTTCTACTGAGGGACACTTAGGCTGTTTCCATGTTCTGGCTATTATGAATAAGGCTGCTATGAACATGGTTGAGCAAAGTTTCTTGTTGTGTGCTGGAGCATCTTCTGGGTATATTCCAAGGAGTGGAATAGCTGGGTCTTGAGGAAGCCCTATTCCCATTTTTCTGAGATAGCACCAGATAGATTTCCAAAGTGGCTGTACTAGTTTGCATTCCCACCAGCAATGAAGGAGTGTTCCTCTCTCCCCACATCCTCGCCAGCATGTGGAGAGACGCATGGGAGAATAGCAAAATAAAAGGATCCAGAGGGTCCTAGAAACCTACAAGTAGAACAATATGATAGGCAGATTTGGGCCCAGGGGTCCCGCTCAAACTAAGGCACCAGCCAAGGACAATACAGGAGGTAAACTTTAAACCCCCTCCCAGATCTAGCCAATGGTCAGAATATTCTCCACAGTTGAGTGGAGAGTGTGATATGACTTTCTCACGTACTATGGTGCCTCACATTTGACCATGTCCCCTCGAGGGGGAGACCTGGTGGCCCTCAGAGGAAGGACAGCAGGTAGCCAAGAAGAGACTTGATACCCTATGAGAATATATAGGGGGAGGTGATCCCCCTCAGGAACAGTCATAGGGGAGGGGAATAATGGGAAAATGGGGCGGGGGAGGAATGGGAGGATACAAGGGATGGGATAAACATTGAGATGTAACAAGAATAAATTAATAAAAATTTTTAAAAAATTAAAAAAAAAAAAAGAGCCATGGGCCCTGTAACAGAAAGGACAAAATAATTAATTTTATTTCCTTTGAGACGTTCACATTAAAAAGAAACCTTTTCTTTTGAAAAAAAAAAAAAAACCTCTAGGAATTGGAGGTCACTGAATTTAAATTTTGCAATATGATCACTGTTGACACAGGTTTCTCTGGCCATCAAAACTTTCTATCCTTCATTAAGTAAACAGGAAAAATGACTGAGACAGTTTACTGCCTGAATAGTCACCCAAAAACTCTGTAACATTGGAGCATCATCTTCAACCTTCTAGCCCAACATATCTGACAGACATATTTGTGAAACAAGAACTATTGAGGGTTTGCTTACCCTGTCTTGGCAGAGTTTGGCTGTTGATTCTGCCTGCATCCACGCTTGCTCATATTTAGTCAGAATTCTGTCCATGGCAGAGACAAGGATGTTTTGCCCAGTGGCTAGTTTGCCCCATTTGAAGCCAACTCCATAAAGAAGATCTGTGATCCTCATCATCTTCTTTGAGGTAGGGTGGGTGTTGTCAGAAGTTAACTTGTCTTGTTGTCAAAACATCTTTAGAATTAAAAAAATATTTTACATGCCGTCTTTTGAAGGTCTCTGAGTCTTTTGAAGGCCTAATGTAACTATTTTACCTTGTATATCTATAGAGTCATAGCTGTCTGTGAGACCTAGTTTACACGTTCTTGTGATAAAACTAGACTAGCATTTGACATGGCCATGATTTGTTCAACTAAAAATTACCTTGTATTACTTAATTATCCTAAATGGGTTGCAGCATCACTTTCAAGGTATTGGAAGTAAATCTTGTATTATAATTGAGTTGTATGGGTATAATACCTCATATTAGAGTATAGATAGATAGATAGGGAGAGATATAGTGTGTGTGTGTGAAGAATAGCCTTAGATTTGAATTCTATACCAATGTATCAAAAAATTACACTTATTTTGCATCAATCTACAAAATTCTATATCAATGAATTAAAGATAACCTTATTTGTGAGTAGCAATTAAGGCCATGAGTTGAGAAGTAGATTCAATAATCTACCTTTTGTTCTATCATCCCTTTATATTTCTATATCCCCCTTTCTTTCTTTTTAGCTCCTAACCTGCACTTCTGGTTCACTCAGGTCATTAACTTTTATTCCTTCTCAAGTCTCTGATGGGGTTGAAGACCAGACAGTTTAGTCTTACAATTAAGCTTAGTTGGTTAGAGGTTAAGGGGTTAAGATGTTTTTAGGTCTAGATAGATGTTTTAAGTTGATAATGATGAGATGTGATAGATATTGATTTACCTTCAGAATTTTAGACCCAACAAGATAGGAAAGATGTTTACTTCAAGTTTGCCAAATACAATCAGCCAAATCACTATGAATGTAACGTTTATATAATTCTTGATTGTCTCATGGTTCTTCCTGCTGTATGTCATTTACTTTATTTATGTGTAATAATATAAATGCATATGTTAAAAGAGAAACAATAAAAATGGAAAAAATAACTTAAAAAGTAAACAGGAAAAGAACCCTTCTCTGATAAACATAAGCTGAAGGCACTCCTGAGCACTAAGAGAGAACTACAGAGGATTCTGGAAGGATCCATACAAAATTGAAGATAAGCACATTCAAAAGGCCACCAGAAAGAGTAGGCCAACCTGGAGCACTAAAAAAGCATATGAGGATTAGGAAAGAATACAATATCACAAACCCATGAAAATTATACCAACCAATCAATGCCTTTGTCTAACCTCTGAATGTTAGACAGACTAACAGACTAGATTCAAAAACAAGGCCCATCTGTGTATTGACTACAATAAACATTTTTCAGTGGCAAAGACAAATAGCCTTGGCATAATCCAAACTACTGGAAATATAAAGCAAGTTACAGAAAATCCATTTTCCCACAAAAAAATGACTTCACACCAAAATTAAAGAAAGAAAACAATATATTGAATATTTAAGGAATATCTATCAAGAGGATATGAGAATTCTAAACATTTTTCCACTGACAGTGGCACACAGTTTTAGATGGTCCTTTTTATAAACTTTTTACAAAACTTATAAAGTATATTATTTTTATTCAGCATTAAAGTACATGGTTGCATAAATAACTATAAATCAAGCGCTTTCATGCAATTGTTAATATCTTAAACTCTTCCTACATTTTGGAGTAACTTTTTTTCAAGAGTGATTTGTATACCCAGTGAGACTACATTGGAGAAAACTGAGTTTTCATTTGTGAGGAGTTAGTAATTGGAGATTGTTTCTGGTTTAGATTTCTTGGCTTGTGTCCACTTCTTTCAGTACTGGGACCCCATCAGGCCCAGATCTGTGCAGGTCCTGTGCATGCTGCCACAATTTTGTGAGTTCATATACGAGTCAATCTTCCTGTATTTAGAACACCTTGTTTTGTTGATGTCTTCCATCACCTTTGGCTCTTAAAATCTTTCAGTCTCCTCTTCCAAAGGGTTCCCTGGTTCCAGTTTTGTGTTTTTATGAGATTTCTATATGGGAAAATGTGTACGTCTCTGCATATATGTGTAATTATTGATATTTTTCTTTGGCTCTTTTTATATTATTTGGTTTCTCCTACTCTTGTTTGTTTGTTTTCATTTTATCAAATTTTACTTTATTAGTTTTTATAGATTTGTTTTATGGATGCCTCTCTTTATGCTGCTGAGAATGAGATAAAGAAAAGGTGTGGTTTAGGTAGGTGGGAAGGTGGAGAGCATCTGCGAGGCATTGGGAGAGGAGAAACCAAAAGAATATATTGAATTAAAAATGTATTTTTGATTTAAAAACTGTAATGGAAGTACCTTTGTTCTTGAAGTGATGCCTAATTTTACCTTATATATTTTAAAGCTCTATCACCGGGTACATGTTACCTGAAACCTCCGTTTTGTGACTGTACTGAATGTTTCCTGCAAAGCTTCAGTGTCTTCGTTTTTCCTTTGGGTTTGTGCTTTCAAGTCTATTTTATAAGCATTGGTTTTCTTTCGTGCACTATCTCAGTTGATATCATTCCGACAATTTTTCCCATGCATTTTTGCCTCTTTGTCTTTTGTGTCCTTCTATTTCAGCTCTGCCTCTTGTGCAAAGCGGTTTTAATTGATTTTTTTTTTTTTTTTTTTTTTTTTTTTTTTTTTACAAAGAATGCCCTTTGTTGGGTGAGATGGGATTTGTATTCATTCTAGCATCTCATTTTGTGCTTCTTCTTGGGTTTGTTATTTCCTTTATTCATAGGTGGTCTTCCTACCTTATGCGGATTGAATTTGCTTTTTTCTCATTCCATTGTTCTGTTTTCCTTCAGGCTATCTTACTTGTGTTCAAAGATATATTTAAGTCTGCATAAATTTCAAAAGTAATCAGTGCCTTTGTTTTCTTTAAAAAAACAATATAAGCTATTTAGAATGTTTTGACTAGTCCCACAACCCTCCCAACTTGTTTTCTAGGATTTCAAGTCTAGTTTGATTTCAATTCCAAAAATGAAGTATCTTGTTTACAGGTCAATAATATTTGTTCAAACTGGGAAGGTTGCTCTTATGGCAGCCTATTGATATTAAACACTCATTGTTTTTTTTTATTTCACCATTTTTATTTCAGTGTCACTGTTGAGACGTATTCATGAGCTGAATGTGTTCTCAGCTCATGAGAGACATTGCCGCCATTGTCTTTCGGTGTCTACAGATGTTGAGACAGTAGCATGCAGTTAATAGCTTTAAGGTAATCAGTGTTATTTCTCCAGAGGGTTTTAAGATATTCTGTTTTGTCTCTGGTGTTCACAGATTTTACTATAGTTTGCCTAAATGTGGAAGTTTCTTCAGTGCTCTTACTTGAGAAATGAATGCCTTTCTGAGCCTAAGTCCTTGTGTTGTAAAGAAGACATTATGTCCCCAGTTTGCTCCCTTGTACTCTCTGATCTGGAACCCTTTTAGATATGACTGAACTGTGCTGTGAACCCAGTATGCTGCAATCACACTGGAATTTTTTCCCATGTGTTTGTCTCTCATTGCTTAATTTTGAAAAATCTCCTCCATTCTCTTTTCTTAATAATTATATCTATAATTTTGCTTTTATTTTAATTGCCAGGTGTGACTGTTTGGGTTTATGAAAAGCCTACTAGATTCTTTTTTAATCTAGATAAGTGTGCCTGGTGAATTGTGACAGGCTCTTCTTTCCTGAGCATACTTCCTGTTTAGTCTTTTATTCTTTAAGCAGAGTAACCTCATTTTATATGGTCATCTCATCCTTCCCTTTCCTCTAACACCTGTGAATATCTGATTATATACTCTGCTATTTCTGTAGAATCTTGGTGGTAGGTAGTTATTTCTTTATATGTTGTATTGCAGTGTACCTGTCATTTTCCCTGTTAAGGGGCATTTAGTTTGTTTCCAGGTTGCACATATGCTAAGGTGCTTTACAGATATCCAGCATTCATATGTCTAGCCATAGTAGGTACATTTCCCATATGTAAACTCTGATGTGAATCTGGGCATCTCCTTTGCACAAACAGCATGAAACCTCAGTTATTGCTGCTGCTGCTGTTTTTAGAAAACCTCATTAATACCTGATGCTCTTAGAGTTTTATATTTCTGCCAACCCTGTGGGTTACAGTGTAACTACATAACTTTTTTTGTTTGTGTTTTCCTAATAATGGCAGCAGATCATACCTTTTCAAAAGTGTATAAGCCTAAATAGTTTTTATACTAAATATGTTTGGCATTAGTGGTGAGGTGTAATGTATTCTTCTGACACTTCTTGTGAAAACCATTGCTTTGCATTATTGGCTGGAAAGAGATGTGCATGTCTTATGGAAGTAACAATGTTACACAGTTTTTGCACCCTGACAACCATTATTAAATATTTAGGGAAGCTAAGAAACATCATTCTCAGCCCTTTCCTTTTCACCATATTCTGTATTCCTTTTAACAGTTTTGTTTTTTAAAACCACACCATGGAATGTCACAGTAGGTGGTAGGAAAAATTATCTGTACACATACGGTCAAGCGCTGTCTGAAAACTAAGACTACACACATAATCAGGACTCATTTTTAAAAAGGCATGGTGGCTTAAGTGAAAAATAAAACACTTAATTTTGTTCTTGACTAAATTTTCTCTTTAGAATCTAAAGCTCATATTCTAGATTTTAGGCCTCTAGGAACCATCCGATTTGTAAATGCCACAGGATAAGCTGTTTATGTGCAAATGCCAAAATTAAAGGTATTCTCCATTTATAGCATTGCATCAGGCTCTGCAAATGGGATTGTGATTGGTGTATAGATTGTGGTGGGAATGGGGTGAGGGCAAATGAAATGATCCCAAAGCAACAGGCAGTTAGTTATGCATCAATTAACATAGTCACAAACTAATTAACTATAGTGTGAACTGTCAGAACTACTTCCTGGCTGCTTAGTGAGAAACACATGGTTTCTTTTTTTTTTATTATTAATTTATTCTTGTTACATCTCATTGTTTATCCCATCCCTTGTATCCTCCCATTCTTCCCTCCCTCCCATTTTCCCATTATTCCCCTCCCCTATGACTGTTCCTGACAATACAGGCGGTAAACTTTAAACCCCTACCCAGATCTAGCCAATGGGCAGAACATTCTCCACAGTTGAGTGGAGAGTGGGATATGACTTTCTCACGTACTCTGGTGCCTCACATTTGACCATGTCCCCTGGAGGGGGAGACCTGGTGTCACTCAGAGGAAGGACAGCAGGTTGCCAAGAAGAGACTTGATACCCTATGAGCATATACAGGGGGAGGAAATCCCCCTCAGGAACAGTCATAGGGGAGGTGAATAAGATTAAAATGGGAGGGAGGGAAGAATGGGAGGATACAAGGGATGGGATAAACATTGAGATGTAACAAGAATAAATTAATTTAAAAACATTTTAAAAAAATAACCATACTTAGCAAACAAGTAAAATCCAGTTTCTAAAAAGAATTGTAGATTCCTTAGCCCAGCTGTGCTCTTCAGAAATAGTTGCCAAATAGTCCTTCATGTGATTAGCGGCGGGGAGGGGGGGGGGTTGCGGGGGTTTACACAAGTATATTTAAAGAACGGGAAGCATAGTTTAAGAGTGCATACCTGTGTCCAAAACACTACATAGCTGTAGAGGGCATACAGGAGACACTGTTGCTAGGCAACAGACTTCCCTCCTAACTACCTCCAGCCATTTGGGGAAAAAAACTACTGGGTGACTACAAAAAAATAAGCCAAGAAAGTAAAAATTATAACCAATATCCAATCATCTCACAAAACTGGAAACTTGAAAAACACTTTTAAGATGCCTAGCTTCATGTTCAGAATGTGTTTTCAGCTTGAGCAGCATTTTTCTAGTAATCTCTGATTTCATTTTCATAATATCTTATGAGACAAAAGAAAGAAATTCAATTTTCATTTTAATAAAAATAAAACTCAGACCCCACAAAGTTAAATTCCTCTTTCATTGTGGGCGCACCATTCAAACTAGGGTGCAGGTTCTTCTGCCCATTTATTTCTATCTAGAACAATTGTGACTTTGCCCAGGAAGCAGGGAAACTATAGCGACATGTACTGAATCAAGGTGAAGAATAAACTAATTAAAGATAACTATTGACACACTGTATCTGAAATAGTCTGCTAGATTAAAATTGTTTGAAAATTCAAATACTATATAACTACTAGTTCTGTATGAAAATTAGAAACATGTATTTAGGCATGACTATAAAAATATTGCCATAAATTGTATTAAACCATTCTTTGGAAGTGAATATTTCATTAAGTTTATACATATTCATTAAAATATTTATATTATCATTTTAAAGTTAATAGCAGTAAGCTACAGATTTTACATTTTTATTTATCATTATTGTGTGCATACATGTACGTGCCTGTGTACAAAACTGTAGTTGCATATGTGCTGTAAGGTATGAATGGAGGTCGGAAGACAATTTCCTGACATGGACTCTCTGTTTCTATTACGAAGTTTAGAGATTGAGCTCAGGTCTTCAGGGTTACAAGAAGAGCCATCTTGTGATCAAAGAGCAGGGACTGGAGACTAGAAATCAAGGTTAAAGTACAAAGGAAATCATTTAGCAAAGAAATATTGGTTGTCCCTTCTTACTTGGACTTCGTCTAACAACAAAGCATATATAGGAAAAGTTTGCAAAATGTGAGTGTGAGAGTGTGTTACACAAAAAGCCTATAAAGGCTCATGGGCCACAGAACCTAGTACTTAGGTGAAAGGACACTCTTGGAGCCCATTAACTGAGGAATATGTGGCCTTTTTATTATTCTTTGAAAGGTTCATATGTTTATATAATGTATCTTGATGCTATCCACCACTCACTTCTCCCACAACTCTCTCTAGGATTCCTTACCACAGCTCCCTTCCAACTTCAAGTCCTCCTTGTTTTTATTTATTCATTTATTTTACCCTCTGAGTCCAGTAAACTTTACCCATATACACGTAGGTTTAGGTCATCCACAGAGGAATGGGGACTCTATCAGTCACCACACTGACAAAGAAAAGTTGATGATCCTAGCAACCATCAATTGCCAATATCTCTTTATGCTAGAATTTTCTTTTTAAGATTAAAAAAAAAACATGATGCTCCTGTTTGTAACTGTATGTTGGCATGTACATGTAAGCACAGGTTCTCAGCTCTGGGAGGCAAGCAGTATCAGATTCTGCTATCAACAATTCTATCTGGAGTTGCACATGGTTGTGAGTCACCAGCCATGAATACTGGGAATTAAACATAGGTCCTCTGCAAAAACAACATATGGTCTTAGCCACTGTGCCATCATTCCAAACCTTGTGCTAGAATCTTTAGCTGATTTGATTTTGTGCATGTAGCCATAGCTCCTATGAGGTCATGTATACAACAGCCACATTATTTCAAGAGGGCATTTCATAGCACTGCTGCCCATATACTGGATCTTACATGTTTTCCAGTCTCTTACCTTTTGGGAAAATAATATAGATATCCCATCCATGGCTGAGCACTATCAGTCACTTTCTCTTAGCGGTATTACAATTACCAATGCAATAAGGGGATGTTCTGACCAAGGATGGGAGCTGTACAAATCTATGGATATAAACAGAAATATTTAGAAGGTAGTTTAAGGGCATGGCCACTCATAAACACACCAAGGTTTCACTTTAAGGCCTATGACTTCCTTAGCTGTGGATATTGGCCAAGAATGAATTCATTCCTGGGAGCAGAAATAAAATGGAATCATTAGACTAATTGGTTGCCTCCATAAAAATCATGCCTCCATAGTACCAGAGGATACATCTTACCGGGCAGTCAGTGTTATGTCATGTAAGAACCTATACTACATAAGACCGTTGATATTTTTCTTCTCCAGAATCTTTCATAGAAAGTTCCAGCACTATGAAAACTAGTCAACAGGGACTTTCTTGGTCAAAGCAAGATGTATTTCTTTATGTCTTTCCCATCTGGTTATATTGGGCAACCAATTCATTCTCATTGTCAGGAGTCATTTTCTCTCTCTCTCTCTCATCCTTTCCATTTTTGTTTTTTGAGACAGAGTTTCTCTATGTAGCCCTGGTTACCCTGGAACTAACTCTGTAGACCAGGCTAGCCAGGTCAGCCTGCCTCTTGGGAGTGTTGGGATTAATGGCATCCACAATCATGCTCAGCCCTGTCTTTTCTTTCTTAACAAACTCTCTAAGCGTGTGTCCTAGTACAATCCTTCATCCTTCTCACTGGGACATAAGCAGCTGGAACCAGATGCTGTGGCTCAGTGAGTGCTAAGTACATCTTTTCTTTGTCACTTCTGATGGCAGCCAGGGGCATAGACATGCTTGCTGGGTACTCTGAAGTCTCCTCTGCCTTTCTTCCATGTGGCTCCTTGCTCAGCTTCATTACAGGGGGCATGATCTTCCCTTTCTCATTTCTCTTTCATTCCTCCAGGCAACTGCCAGGATTTACAGCGTGTTTGCTGTGCTATTTTTCACCCAGACTCTAAAAATAACCCCAAAGAATTCTCAGTTTCCCCACTGACAACTCCACAGGCTTTATCCTATAGTTTATTTTTTTTTTTTTGACGGAAATAAGATTTATATAAAATCACTGTTTCTAAAATTGACAATTTGTGGAATTTATTATATATGGTTAAATCAGTATACTTCAATACAGCTCAATTTTTGGCAAAATGCATCCTAACTGTATGAGACCAGAAATAAAAAGGATTTTAAATTAAAAAGCACTTTTTAATGAACACCCACTCTCTTCTTTGTAGACCAAATTTGAAATGTTGTCCATCCTCATAGTTTTCTTAAGTGGGAAGGAAATTCAACTTCCTGCTAGGATCTGCGTAATAATAAAATGAGAGGCACTGAGTAGTACCCAACACCAAGCCCAGTAGAACATATATTTGAATATTAAACTTGACTAACTCTATGCCATTATACTATTCTGTGTGTATTTTATAGGCTTATCAACAATTAATAAGTGACCCCTGTGGTACTGAGAGTAGATGAGCCATTAGAGCTCTAACTCAAGCTATTCCGAGTTGGTGTATGCAAACTCCAACCTCCATAAATCTAGCTTTCTATAGAGAAGGCAAAAGTTCTCATAGCAAAAGTGAGCATGACACACATCTCTGTGTTGTATGCCAGGTTATGTTCTAATTATATTTTTTGTGGATTTCACAAAAGGTGCAACCTTTTCAAAGCTATAAATGATGGAGCAGGCTGCATAACTAAGTAAGCCAATGCAACTCCATGCCTATATATTTAACAAAAGACGTATTCGCCTTCAAGGGGAAGTAATTGCAATTGCATCTCAGCCACACACTTCACATTTTCTACAATACTCCAAATTGCCACAAGTTTAAACACACAGCAGGAAACTGCCTCACAAAGATAAAGAAATCTATTTGCTATAGATTTAATTATAAAAGCATTTAACTGCACTAGTAGTGATCACTACATGGTAGTTCACACAACATTAAATGTAGAGCCTGTTAGCAAAGATAGATAACCTCAGAATGGAAAGCCACTTATGGAGCACTGAACTGTTAGAAATGTGAATGTCTCAAATGGGCATTTCTAAAAAGCCAAAGACCAGGACTGCTCAAATCTTTCACCCAGTGCTCAACCTCAGATTCTCTTTGAAAGTAAGTTGGATAAATCATACACTCTCAGATTAACTACTCTTACCAAATTAAATATGTTTAAGAGAGTATAATCTCCACTTATACAGTGTAGAATAATGACAGTATTAGTAATAAAGGACTACTTGGATCCCTAATAGATCCTTTTCACATTCTAAAGCATTCTCCAGTTTAATTAAAGTACTTCCATTATAATTATTTCAAAAGAAATGTCACTTGAACTTCATAATGTACACTTTGCACTGTTAATAGCAGAATAAAAGTCCTCAGGGGCACACTGACAGAAGGCACGCAATCCATGTGTCAAGGTTTGTCACCGAAAGTGACTTTACTGCATAGAAAGGTGTTTTAGAATTTGGTTCACAGGAGCCGAGACCCAAACAAGCTCTTAAATGAGAGCCAATGTCTTGCCAGGGTGCTTCTAGTTTTGGCTGTTTCCAAAGTCCCAGGTCACAGAAAACTCCTCAAACAGGAGCATGTCATAAATTTTATTGATAGTATCAGGTAGAGAACTGACAGTCACTTAGGATACTAGAGAGCCTGTAGTGAATTATCCCTACATAGTCTTGAAGGGGTATCTTAGTTTCCTTTCTATTTCAGTGATAAAATATCTTGACAATACAAAACAAAAACCAAACAAGCAAAGCTTAGGGATGAAAAGGACTTATTTAATTTACAATTCCAGGTCACAGTCCATCATTTTGTGCAAGTCAAGGCAGAAACTCAAACAACCAATCACAGGCAAAAGCAGAAAGAAATGGATGTATCAGCACTGTTTGCCAGAGGTTTCTTCACTCTTCCACAGAACTGGGTGCAGCCCATGAAATGGTGCTGCACATATTCAGGGTAAGCCTCCGCACCTCCACTCACAATCAAGACAATCCCCCACAGACATGACCACAAGCCAATCTGATCTGGGTAATCACTTAGACTCTCCCTAGCAATTTTAGGTTGAGTTGAGATAACAGCTAACATAACTAGCATAAGGTGTGTTTAACATTTTGACATGACATCGTCTTCTACAAATGTGCTGGGCCATGTTCAGCAGTTATCCTGGGATGGATGCAGCACAAAAGACAAAGGCTAGATGTGCCTGAAAGCATTCCCTTATCTGCTCTTTACTAAGCTCTCAATAAAGAAAAAAGTGGAATATATGTACACATCTTTAAAAATTATATTTCCATATAAAAATAAGCCAATAAGATGGAGACAAGTATCAAGCCATAATAACAAAGTATTAGCAGGAAGGTCTAAAATCCAGGAACAGGCCTGTCAAGCAAAAGTTAAGGAAAAAGTGAGAAGTAGAGAAATGTTGAGATACCTAGAGGACATCTTCACTCATTTGGATAGTTCTACAGGCTCAAGGTTTAAAAATATACAGGGCTGGCTTCATTAATTAAATATCTGAATAACACAACTTGTCACACCATACTGTACAAAAATCTTCAGGCTCATAGTGACTCCAGCCCATCAAATTTATCAGTGTAAGTGAGAAGAGAAATTCATAAGCATAGATTAAATTAAGTAGCTTAGTTGTTCGTTTTTAGGCAGTTAAAAAATCTGTATTGGGTGAAACACAATGTATTTGTAGCTAAATTGTGCTCAAAACTTGTGGGTTTTGTAATGGGAACTGCATGTTTTTACAAAGACTCGATTCTGAGGGTAGTAATGAGGTTAAGATTTGGAAACCAGAATAGACAAGGGGAAAAATTTTACCATTTGTAACTTGCCTTTTACTAGTTTTCAAACTGTTTGATTTTGCCACTTCAAAGCCCTTGCAAAAGGGAATAGTTTATATATTTAATGACTAAGGACTGTTCAGAAAAACTATAAATTAAAACATATACAATATATTTTTCTGTGAGTTGATATCTTTCCTTTCTCGTTGCCTGTTATAATTTATTAAATAGTGCAATCCCACTTTCTACCACTTAACTTTTACAAATGAAGACCTGACATGTTTTCATATCCTTCCCCTAAGGGCTATAGTCAATTGTAGCCCATTAATTGATAGGAAGATTAACATCAAAAGCAACTCTGACGTTAGGACATCAGAGTGATTTTTGTTTCAGCCGCTAACCAACACTTGTCTGAGAAGCTTGGAGAAATGAAGATGCTGTTTTCATCACTGACAAACCTGGCAAGGCGTACAAGCAGCAACTCACAAGTGAGGTATTTCTCAACAGCAAATCTTAATGTTCCTTTTGTTGAGACACTAAGAGAACAGATTGACATCTTTCTAGTTCCTGGTACTTGACAATTCAGGCAGCATCAGTCTGATCAAAATCATCATGATAAAAGAATGTAAAAAGCAAAATCTTTTCTCCAGCCTCAAAACTACTGAAGACACTCTTGAGGAAGCATTTTGAACACTGAGGTTGGTCGGCAGTAACAGCAGAGTCTAGGACTCAATCATAGGTTTATCTCTCTCAGCTGTCTCTTCTAGGTTCTTGTGAAAGGTGTCACAACACATTCTAGGTATATTTCAGGTGTTGGGGTCCCTTCTTTTTCAAAAACCATCTGAAATCTTTGTCAACTGCCCCATATCTTTAAAATGGATACTTACTTCATTTCTGTTACTAAAAACTTCAGTAATTTTTTTTTTTTTTACGAATGTGGGGGCCCTTGCATTTGAGACA